>NW_009600976.1:4941-19547 GCF_000690535.1 Cariama cristata
GTTTCCAGGCGTTGTCATTGCTCAGGGTCTGGATGAGCATCAGTCAGCCTGTGGTGAGGGATTGCTTTTGCATTACTTGTTTCTCTTTTTGTGTGTTGTTTTGTTTTGTTTCCCTTTACTTATTAAAATGTCTTTATCTCAACCCACAAGTTCTCTCACCTTTGCCGTTTGGATTCTCTCCCTCATCCCACTGCAGGGAGGGAGTGAGCAAGTGGCTGTGGTGCTGCTTAGCTGCCTAGGGTTAACCCACAACAGCATGGTACTTCTGAGTCTGGGAGCATGGTTTTGAGCCCTGAAGCTGGATCCACATGGATCCAGCTCAGATATGAGCAGCCTAGCAGGTGTGTGAAACAACCTGTATTGTTTGCAGACTGATTGGTTGAATCACATATGGGAGCTGTCAGGATTGGCTCTGATATCCCTTCTTCCCACTACTGTTAATGCATTATTAATTATATTACATTCTCTTACTATGCTTAGTTGAGTTGAAAGCTTCATATTGTTCTTCCTCTTTCATTTCTGAATGCAAAAATAATTAACTCTCAGTGACTAAGTCCACTACTATCTGGTGGATGTTTCCAGATAGTTCCATACTATTTCCAATAACTGTGTACCTGTAATTACTAGGTAATAATCATGAATTTTTTGAACTATATGTGTAATTGTATTTTTCAGCGGATCCATTTCTAAGACAGTGGGATTTCACAAGTGTAGATGGTTTGTAGAGTTAGGCTTTCACTTTAAATGTTAGATCTTTAAACATTAGAATTTTAAAATTTCAAAAGATACTCATGCCTTTATGCCTCAGACTGAGTGTATTAACTTGAGATATGCTACAGATACCATATTTTGAAAAGGTGAATGATCTGTATTTTTTTGAAATGAGGACTCTTCAAAGTACTTAACATTGGTTCATTGAAAACTGAGACACCAAAACAACTAATTCTTCTTGAAAACTTGAGTACAAATTAAAAAAAAAAATTTAAACTGTATTTTCAATTTGTCATTGAATATCAAGGCAATTATAAGATGATTATCAAGACTCTAACCAATTGGAATCTTTTCCTTGATTTTAGGAGCCATCCTGATGTACATAGGTTCAGTGTGGAGACAGTACAGTGGTATCCCCATGACACTGGCATGTTTACATCCAGCTCATTTGATAAAACCTTGAAAATATGGGATACAAATACTTTACAAGTAAGAGAGAATTTCTACAGCTTGCAGGCGTCTTTACATGTTACTCATTCCACATCTGCAGTTCTCCCAGAGCTCAACAGGACCAAACATCCAGAAGGATGAAAACCAGCCAGTTTTTAGAACTGTGGGTGCAGCAACAGGGCGGCGTGATTCTGGCATTCACATGTACCTTGCTGTGTACCCATCTGTTTCTGAAGACCTGAATGTCTAAACTGTACAAGAGATTGGAACCCTTGGGACAATTCCTTTCTGCTTTTGCTGTGAGCAGGAATACAGTTGGTTGAATTTATGCTATGTTAACTTGTCCACCAAGGACTGGTCTGAAGTTCATTCTTGGGGATTGCTGAGTGTAATGGTAGTGTATGGCAGGGCTAATTATTTTTAGTAACCAAGGCCTAAATACTGCTTTTGAAGGACTGGTGGTCTTGGCATTCAGGGTCATTAGGTACAAAATTCTGCTGTTGTAAGCACTATAAACATCATTTCTAAAAAATTAGTGGACAATGAGAGAAACCATTAAGAAAATGCTAACCAATATAACTGGCATTATTAAAGTAAGCAGATTCTGTAGGATTTTAAATTGCTTTGGCTCACTAATCCTCGCATCTCATTGTTGAGGTATGAATTCATGACTGCAGTTTATCCTGTTTCTGGTATGAATGTATTAATGGATTTACACTGATGCTATTTAAATGTTGTTTGATGCATAGTGAAAGAATTTCAAAAAAATAGGAGGTCTGTCATCCTAGGGACACAACAGAGAATAAATTTTGACCTTTTTTGTGAGACAAGAAGCTGTGTTTGCAGTTACTAAATCTTCTCGTAAATGCAAAGTTCAGTTCACTTTCTAGGTATTTCTGTGAGCATCACTTAAAAGACACAGTGTGCATGTGAAGGTTATTGATTGACCTGTTCTGCCACCAAATGATGTATTTGAAAACACAGACAACATAGTTTTAACTTTTTTTTAATACACAATATTTTAGAGTAAGACAACAAAAGCAATTGTACCTGAAAGTAATTGTATCTGTTACTAAAGCAAATATTGTATTTCATTAATTTTTAACACTCACAAGGAAGCTAATAATTTTGTATGGTTTTTGGTTTTGTTTTTTGAGGAATTGAAGATGGTATGTGATGTTTGTGAATGACAAGGAGCTTCTAAGTTTAGTCTAAGTGCTTCTTTCCTGTTGACTTCCATCTCCATGTTATAACCTTGTTTGCTGCTTTTTCTTGCTAGCTTTTTTAATTGTTGATAATTTTTTAATAATTCCCATTCATGCTTCAGATTAGCCAATTGTTCGTTCTTTTGGGTCATCTCTGAGCTCTGGTGTAGTTGTTCTAGTGTTGGAAACAGACTTACTTACTTTGTGATGTTTGCGTGATCTGGTTTCTAACCAGGAGAGTTATTGTTAGTATGTAAATAGTAATATTTTTATTAGTATCATTTGTAGCTGTTACTTGAAAAATACTTAATAATAAGGATTTACATTCTGATAACATACTTGCGCTGTGATTAATTGAATCTCTTTATTATCAGTCTGCAGATGTATTTCACTTTGAGGAAACAGTCTATAGCCATCACATGTCTCCAGTAGCTACAAAGCATTGTTTAATAGCAGGTATGTATGTGTTTTTAAGAAATGCCCTATGTATTTTGGGGTTATAGTAAAGATCAAGTAATACTCAGTAGACTTTATTTCCCTTCCTTTTCTTATTTTTACATCATTTGAGTCTTTATAAGACTTAAAGTCGTTGGTAAAATAAAGTAATACTGCTCAGTTGGATGATGTTGATGAGAGTATCACATTTGTTCTTCCAAAATAATGCATCGATCAATTTTCCTTCTAAACAAAAATTCTTAGCTATAATTAGATTACCTTTCATTATATAAGTTAGCATTTGAAGTTTATTAGATCCAAACATAGTAAATTGTGTAAAGAGGGTGTGTGTTTATTGCTTACATGTACACAATTTAACTATGTTTAGCAAAAAAAAATATTTAAAAGAGGAGATATTTTTAAGTTTCATAAATGCTGTCCTGTTTACCCTCGGTTTCTAAATTTTGTTTGTTGTGTGGTAAATTTACTTGGACTAAAAATGTAAATCTATTAATAGAATGCATTGCTCTGACTAAATGAACTGTTATGCAGCTAATGCAATTCTTCTATTTCTTTGTCATTGCTAAGATTTGTTGTTGTTGTTCTCTCAAATGCCTGCATTTTTCTAGCTGTCTTTGTTTCTCTTGTTACAGTTGGTACCAAAAGCCCCAAAGTACAGCTCTGTGACTTGAAGTCTGGATCCTGTTCTCACATTTTACAGGGTACTTTTTAGTCTGAAATGTAAATCTTAAACAATAACCACTTTGAGTAAGACAAGTCCCAAAAAGAAACGGTGTATACAATGTATTCTTTGTAAATAACATGACTAATTTATTGCCAGTTGTGAAAGTTACACAGTGGCAAAACGTTCTTCTGAGAGTTAATCTAGTGCTAATGCATTGGAGAATACAAATATTAATGAACAGTTATTACAGATGTTTGGGCATTGTCATGATCTAATCAATAGTGATTACTATTTATTACACAGTTAAGTGTAACCATTTGCTTTGTGTTCATGGAAGTTCAATATAGGGTGCTGTTTTTATTAAAAACAAAACAAAACAAAAACAACCCCAAAGCAGACATCAACCCCATAACGAACAAAAGAACCCCTACCAAACACCAAAACAAAAAAAACTTCACCATTTTAAACAAAATATCCTATGGAGGTGCTTGCATGGATTTGTTTAGAAGTTTCTGTATAACAGGCAAGATACTGCTTGCTATAGAAGGGTGGTATCTAATCCTTTGCATTTACCTAATTCAGTAAACATAGGGGTTTATTGTTCCATAATCCATTACTTTTTGCAGTTAATGAGAATTTGCCCTTGATGTCTCTTTCCTAATGTTTACTTTTTGGAATATGAATATATATACACATGCTCAAGCGAACGCAATTACAAGGTAAATCTCCAGCAGGGCAAGAGCGAGATCTGATCTAGAAACTGGAGAGAAGTCTTAGCTCAGACACAGCAATGTGCAAATGCAGCTCTATTTCTTCACTGGCCATTTCAGGTCTAAAAGGAGCCTAGATGTTTTTGTGTAATGCAGAGGTTGAGCCATTAAGTCCTTCTGAACTGAATTGGCCACAATAGGCATCTCAGTGTTCTGTTTCTAGAACTGAGAGCACCAGAGAGTGCAGACACAAAAATAATTCTCTGGAGAATCAGTTTAGTTTCAGCAGGGCTTCTTCATTTTGACACAAGAGTTAGTGCTTTCCAGGCACAAGCTGGTTGTGTCTTTGTAGATAACTTGTTACAGTTAGCTCAAGTGCAGTATCAGAGGAACAAGTGGAAGCAGATTATGTCCTCCACTAAACATAGTCTAATCATTCTTTACAGAACTTGAAGCACTCAGTAGTATCTTGAAAATAAGTGTGAGTATTTTTCACATAGGCTAAGCAGCTGAAATGGAGCTAAATGCTTGGTGGTAGTTTACTTCATGCATCCAAATAAATGTATCTGCCCTGAACCTTCAAAGTGTATCCTGTAGTACCTCTATTACATATTTTTCCAAAATCCTGGGCATCAGAGCCCTTTGATTACTTTGGGTAATGAAAAAACAACTGCTAGAATATGTACCTGAAACAAGGTGGTTCCCATAGCTCTAAACTGCATTAGCAAAAATGTATTTGTATAACTTAGTTTATTTTTCAGGAATGTATTTCTATTATTACATGAAGTGTGATTGCAGTCTTTCCATTTAGGACACCTTACATTTCCTATTATCTGTATTTGTCTAATATTTTTAAAACTTTCCAAGTTTTGAAAGGGGCGTATGCGTGTGTATATATGTGTATGTATTACTTGCCATTAAGCTGCACTGGGTATAACATTGCTAAGATATTTATCTTAGTATCTTAATATTTCAGACTTAATTAGGGTAAAAAATATCCCAAATTCAGGACAAGAGCATTTGTGAGGGTAAGCTGAATAAATTTTTAATCTTAAGTACATAAGGTAAATATACTTTGTTAAACATTTTGGAAGGAATTGAAGAAAAATAAATGGAAAGTTCCTTCTTTGTGTGAGAACACCAGTGCTAACACAAAATTTAATAACAGTACTTAAAGTAAACTTAGTAGCTGTGACTATGCTATGATGTCTTTTGCATAGGTAAAACTATCTTTGTTATCAAAAGTTATACATATGTAATATTCCATGTATCACTTTCAGCTCACGGCAATCCCATTCAAGCAAAAGGAAGAAAGAGAAATAACCTCTAGCCCAAAATAATGCATTTTCACAAAATTCAAATTCATATTGCAGTTTAAATTATTGTTTTGGGTTGGTGGACCCTCTAGAGCTAAGTATTTGCTTTTACTTTTCACTATTTGCATAAAATAGTGTGTATAAGCTTTTTCATATCATTTTTAGGTCACAGGCAAGAAGTACTGGCAGTGTCTTGGTCACCACGTCATGAATATATTTTAGCAACAGCAAGGTAGGGATGTTGCTGGAATGTAATATGGACTAAAAAGTCTGATGGTAAAATTTTATATATTCATTATGCATGTTATTTACAATTCAAATGCTCTTTTAAAGTTAATCTTCATAATTTACTTTAACTTATTCACTTAACTTATTTTGTAGATCTTCTGTAGAAATACTAAACCTGAAGAGCTATCCAAGTGGTGCTTATTTTATAGGAAGACTGTACAGAATTTTGAAATAGTAATTGAGTTTAAAGATATAGGAAAAGAATAGGGCTTTGTAGAGATACTTACTTCTACTGTTTATTAGTGTGCGCATTGCTAATCTGCTTTATAACAAAGTAAAACATGTTTAGCTCAAAGTACCATCCTGGTTAATCGTGCTCGATTATGTCAAAGGGCATAACTTAGGTAGGTTAACTGATGACATTAACTTTCCAAGTTGCAGTAATTCAGCGAGTATGGATTGTATGTTGATACTCCTGGGCCTTTTTTTTTTCTTTTTTTTTTTTTTTTTTATTCCAGCCACTTTCAGTGCAAAAGAGCCTCTTGGCTTTCCTCTAACTTTTGCATATGTTAGCTTTTGATTATAATGTGACATTTCTCCTCAGTTTTCATGGTTAGCATGGTTTTTCTTTTGAATTGCAGAGAGGAATGGCTGTTTTGTAAGTGAGAATGAAGTTTGAAGAAGTCGATATTGGAATTGCATACCCTTGGCTTCTCATGCCAAGCTTCTGAAAGTCTCAGCACAGTTGGGAAATTTTCTAACAGTGTGATTTGTTTGTTTTAGGAAATGAAAAATTGTTTCCTTGTATTTCCATCACAGAAATAGTAGCAAATTTTGTTTATTAAATATTGACTTATTAACGTCTCCCAAAACTTTTTGCTTCAAAGTCATGTGACTATAAGCTACATCTATCTATGTTGTCATAAGCCTTACGATAATTGCGTGTTAAATGTGTTTCTTATGGCTCCGTTGCTTGATTCAGTACTGTAGTTCGACTACTACTTCCTAATAGCATAACTCAGTTTTGCCATCTGCTGAGACAAATATGGATGAGAACTTGCAACACTGAGATAATGAGGAGATAGTGAGGAGAAACTGACTGGTACTGCTAAAAGAGAATCTGGACTAGTCTTGGGTATCAGGAGATATGACTGTTTTCCAAGACAATTTATGTTTGCTGGTCATCACTGCAGGAGAGGGAAAATATGGTTTGGGGGTTTACGTGGCTTGCATGTGAAACACGTTATTTCAGATTTCTGTGTGTGATGCTCAGCTCTTCCATAGTTTTGGCAGGAGATTGGAACAGTTAGAGAAGATAGATGTTTTCTGGGTGTCTTTCACACACTTCAGTTTCAGGCGCTAGAGAAGATCATCAGCTCTTTCTTGCTCATTAGGATGGGCTAGAAAAGATTAGCCAATGGAAACTGCATAATCAAAAATGGACAACCATCGGCTTTTGTAATAAGGAAACTCCTTCTATGCCTTTGTTAAGAATATTTCAACGGGCTACCTGCAGTTTGTTGCTCAGTTTACAGTCAGCTCAAACCTCGTATCTCTATTCACATTCTTAGAATATTTGCTTACAGCAAAGTAATGTGTTGTCATCATATTCAGTTGGTATACCACTTGGAAGTTAACAGAATCAATCTGTAGTGGCAGGGAGCACATAAGAAGAAATTAGTCATTAGCTTTGCAGAGGCAGAACAGGTAAGGAATAACAGTTGGTTTTGCTTTGGTCAGTTGGTGTATGTATACTATATGTTCCAGATACTATTACACTGACCTAACTTGAGAACACACAGGAAAAAGCATGTAGTACTTCAGTTCGAAGACTGCTTATCTAAGAAACAGTTTGATTTCGTACATTTTCCAGCTGTATATCAAAGAGATGCAGTTGTTTTTGTTCAACTGGCATGAAAAGTGATTTATATTTTTGAGGGTTTGTTCTCCAAAAGCTCGGTTAAGTTGCTGGGAACTGTCCAAATAGTAAATACATCTTCACTGGTGACTTAGTGTATAGGAAGTGGTCTTTACTGTGAATATACCTCTTGTCTATACCTGAGAGTCTTGTGGTGCACACAGAAGTATACTACTGGAATGCTCAAATCAAACTGCACATCAAGGTGTCATACAAAGTGCACTGCCAGCAATGTTGCTGTCTAAGCGTGTACCTAGTACCAACAGTTATCATAGCTTTCGTTGCTGGCAAAGACACAGTGTGAGCATGCAGCCTGGGAACCAGAATGAATCACAGCAGCCTGAACCTTTGTCTTTCCCTCCTTGTGCCACCCTGCTAACATAGACGAAGCCAGGGAGTTCCTACAGAAGCAAGCCCTTTGTGTTTCTCTGCCATAGCACTGTATGACAACAGAGCATGTAGACCTATCCAGCCTACATGTATGTAGCCAGCTTCTGTACCAATCATACTTGAGATTTGTGATAGCAAAAGCCTGAGTTCCCAGACAGCCATTACACACAATGCTGGAGTCTGTAGTAGGGTGTTTTGTATCAAAGAGGCAAGTGTGTTGTATTGTAGACAAAGATTTACTCTTAACTTAGGTGCCAGTAGCATACCAGCTGTATTTATTAATACATGTAAATGAATATCTGAAGTCTGTCTTAAAAATCTTTTCGTGAAATTCTATTGGCTTGAATGTGACTGCATGATGACTAGTTCAGAATAGTTGCTGGACTGGGGTGAGTGCCAGGTGCATTGGCTAAAGCCAGTTATTGAGCCAGGGTGCACACAATTTCGCTAATGTATGCAAATCTGTTTTTCTTAGTGCTGACAGTAGAGTAAAATTATGGGATGTGAGGAGAGCATCTGGATGTCTGAGTACACTTGATCAACACAATGGAGAAAAGTCCAAAGCATCTTCTGAGGCAGGTAATACAGAATATAACTGGTGGTAATCCATATGTAACTAGAAGCATTCTTGTATTTCATAAATATGTTGAACACGAAGACCAGCAAGGAGAGTAGTGATAATCTAATTGTTACCTACTGCATAACACAGGCCACTGAATTTTATTCAATTACTTTTGTTATAGAGACAGCGTTTGTGATTGGGGATGTTGTTTAGAGAGATCTCCTTGGCAACAATATTGTATCTGTTCTAAATGATTTTACCCCTAAAATGAGAAATTTTGCCATCTGTTTTATGGATGGAAGAATTCAAAAAATAGATTAGGTTTCCTCTAAACAGCAATCACTTCATACTTCAGAAGCTGTTCCAATAGTTAATTACCCTCTTTTAATAACAAAGAACACAAACAAAACCCACAAAAACTCATTCCTTTTCCTGTTTAAATTAGTCTTGCTTCCAATGCAGGCCTCTAGAATATTTTCTTATATGTGGTGCCAAAAAATTAATTATATTCCTTTTATACTGCATATGAAGTGTACAACAGTATAAATTTATGAGTATATTTAATTTTACAGGAAGCTGAATTACGCTCTTATTTCAGTACAGTCAAATGCATTAATGGTGACTTTTATCAGTTGTTATTAGCTACAACATTAAAATTTTTATGTATCTTCAGGTCACATTTCAGTACCAAAAAAACCCCAAAACCCAAAACAAAAACAAACAAACAAAAAAAAACAAAACAAAAAACCTAAATTAAAGGAAAACTTCTGAACTTTAAATGATAGTTTGTGAATTTTGGTCAATTCTGAACAGAAGATACTTAATTTTGGCAGGCCAAAAAAGTACTTAAACAGTTGCTGCTCTAGGGAAGAAATACATGTTATTTGGAATTCAATCACAATATTTGTGTAGCATAAATTACAGTGATTAAAGCTACAAGTCAGTCTGACTTATTATGTGCAGCTTAAATTGCATGTAGAAAAAGACATGCAAATCTCTGTAAAGTCAAACTATTTTTCAAAAATGTACAGTTAGAGGGTATAAAGTAGCAGTAAGTATCTGTTTTAATAGCCATGCTTGCTACTATGTAAATTGTAGTGTGGTAATATAGATGTTTGATTTTGACAATTTTAAATTTCACTGAAGTTCAAGAAATCACTGACATGAAAATGCTCTAAAGAAATCTAAGACTTATGGAAAAATAAAAAATTGGACAAATTTTCTTCTACAAAAAATGAAATTATAGGTAACTCCCAAGATGATTAGTGCCATTTTATATATCCCTTGGAATGATGTCTTGCTTGTTTAAACACAACTATCTTTTCAGCTTTACTTCTCTGACAGATTCAAGATGATTTTTTGATACTTTTAAGGGCAATCACATAGATTAGGATGTTAAATACATTGAAATATAGCTGAACTAAACCAAATGCAGTTAACAATTGTCTTTTATAAAATCTTTGAAAAACAGATAACACTTTTTACCTAAGAGGTATGTCTAAATTGTGTACTGCAATATAATGCAGATACCTCATCCATTTGTTAGTGAGTTAATTTATGGGCACCATAATTAAGTTTGCTGTGGTAGCACTGAGTTGGATTCTAGCAACTTTAACATATTTAAGAATGTGCAGTATTGCGGGGTGAACTCAATGGAATTCATTTATAGTACTCTATAAGCCATATAGAATAGAATATTTGGATGGAAGGGACCTACAACGATCATACAGTCCAATTTCCTGACCACTTCAAGGCTGACCAAAAGTTAAAGCATGGTATTAAGGCCATTGTCCAAATGCCTCTTAAACACTGACAGGCTTGGGGCATTAACCACCTCTCTAGGAAGCCTGTTCCAGGGTTTGACCACCCTCTTGATAAAGAAATGCTTCCTAATGTCCAGTCTAAGCCTCTGCTGGTGCAGCCTTGACCCATTCCCACACGTCCTATCACTGGTTCCCAGGAGGAAGAGCTCAGCACCTCCCTCTCCGCTTCCCCTCCTCAGGAAGCTGTAGAGAGCAATGAGGTCGTCCCTCAGCCTCCTCTCCAAACTGGGCAAACCCAGAGTCCTCAGCCACTCCTCACAGGACATGTCTTCCAGCCCTTTCACCAGCTTAGTTGCCCTCCTCTGGTTGCATTAAGGACCTTCACATCCTTCTTAAATTGTGGGGCCCAGAACTGCACGGAACACTCAAGGTGAGGCCACACCAACGCTGAATACAGCAGGGTAATCACCTCTTTTGACCTGCTGGTTGTGCTGTGTTTGATGCACTCCAGGATGTGGTTTGCTCTCCTGGCTGCCAGGGCACACTGCAGACTCCTATCGAGCCTGCTGCCGACCAGCACCCCCAGATCCCTTTCTGCAGGGCTCCCCTCCAGCCCCTTCTCTCCCAGTTTATCCTTGTGCCTGCTGTTGCCCTGTCCCAGGTGCAGAATGTGACATTTGTTCTTGTTAAATGTCATGCTGTTGATGGTTGCCCAATGCTCCAATCTATCTAGATCCCTCTTCAAGGCCTCTTGTCCGTCAAGAGAGTCAACAGCACCTCCCAGTTTGGTATCATCAGCAAACTTGCTAATGGTGCCTTCAACTTCTGCATCCAGATTGTTGATAAGTGTTTTGAACAGGACTGGCCCTAGAATTGAACCCTGAGGAACACCACTGGTGACCAGTCACCAACCAGATGCTTTTATATACCAAGAGTTGAATTATTAATTTACTGATATATTACAATTTAAACAGCACTTTCAGTACTATACGTTGAAATAAAAATGTGTACACAAAAGAGTAGTTCTTCTGTAGATATCTGAACCAGCTCTTTATCCCAACAGCAAACACTGCTCACAATGGGAGAGTTAATGGTTTATGCTATACTAATGATGGACTTCATCTGTTGACCATTGGTACAGATGATCGGATGCGACTTTGGAACAGCTCCACCGGAGAAAACACGTTAGTAAGTTTTCAAGGATCTTTGGTTATGTTTTCACTTGCACTTAATTTTAGAAGATTTACAATTTGTGCAAGTGTCGTTACAACTTTGGATATTTATTCATTTTCACAAGGGTTATAGCTGCTTAATCTCATAATTAGAAGAATTTGTGAGCATTTTTTCCTGATTCCTTTTCTTATTTCTACTAATTATAAAAAAAACAGAGAATGAAGAAGCGTGGATCTACTTAAAGATTGAATATGATAACTTTAAGTTCATTCATTTATAAGTATGGCTGAAAACACTTCAGACAGTAATGAAAACCTTAATATGCAGTGACTGTTGGTAGAAACTTTTATTTCTTTTTTTAACTATTAGTTGTCAGCGTGCTATCCACAGGGCAGTTGTCCATACCTGAGAGTTTCACTAATTGACTGCCTGGCTTTCTTGCAACTTTCTTTGTGTTTTTGTGGAATCTCTCTTGTGGAGTTGAATAGCAATGTTAAAAATATCTATCTCTCTACATTTGCATTGCAAACAAACAGCAAGGGGGGAGAAATTAAATCTCTACACTCCTGCTCCAGTCCTTTCTATGGCTTGTTTTTTTCTGAAAGTTCCTGTTTTAATTTTCTGTTCAGTAAAGAAAATTGTTTCCTATGTTTATTTTGGAAGGAGAACATACTAGGTAAATCAGTTTCCGTGGGATTGTAGCCAATCATGATTATGGTCTGTCATTGCTATCAGGAAAGGAAGAAATTTTACTCTACCTTAGAAATCTTTTACTTCTGCTGCTTAGTTTCAGAACACAGCAAAAAGAATTACTTCTAGACATTTAAATGAAGGACTTTTCTATCTCCATGCTACCCATACTTGCCAGCTTGTTCTCAGCACTTCATATACAGACATCTTTCTGTCTTCAAATCACTGTCACCAAAGTAGATAATACAGTTTGTTCACTCTCCTGTCACCAGCTGGATCATTGTTTTTTGTTTTTCTGTGCCTGTTAGCTCAGTGGGTTGTTTCATAGGCTATTTTACAATTTTCTTATTTGGATGGAATAACTTGATCCTGCCTTGCTTTTTCAAGTCCAGAATTATATTGTCCAGAGTACTGTATTTTCACAGACTACCCAGAGGTATTGCTTAAAATAATTCTAAGGCACCAGCAGGCAAATAAATGCATGTACAGGTAATACAAGTTCACACCATAGTCCTTTTATTTCCTCTACTTGCCAGTCCTTTTGATCTCCGTAATTTTTTTCTGTACCTTTCAAAAGGTACAGAAGTTTAGTTATGCACATGAATTTTTTTGAGCAATGAGCCAAATTTAGGGCCTAGTGGATTGTTTTAGTAAGAGAAATGAATGGTGGTGTAATACGCATCTTGAGTACATCCTTTATCACAAAAAGGAATAGAAGGTCCTGATTCACTGAGTGTAGGTAGAATCAAACCGAAGGAAGCAGATTTTCTGCTTGTCTGTGTGCTTAAAGGATAAAGCCAATTTTAAGATCTTGCTTCAGTTCTTCTTTTGGCAGCATCCTTTCGTTTCCGTTGCTCCTCTGTCAAGCAGGAACATTTACACTGAGTATATCCATATAATTTACTTTTCCCAGCCTCCACTCCTTCCTTTCGTTGTACATGCCTTTGTTATGAGCAGTGTTGTGGCTTGGGAATTGTTGCTGTTACAACTCACAGGCTGTGTAAAGGAATTTAATTGGTATTTATGAGCGGAGTAGTGTGTCTCATAAAATAACTATCATTAACAAGACTTAAGACAGTCAGTATTTACAAACACTGTCTTTACAAAATGGGTGGTATTATCCACAAAGGACATGACATAAGCTTCAAATCCCACGAAAATATCCTCTCAATATGAAAAGATTTGAACCTACTAATCAAACTCTCTTTGTATAGACTTTTATGATGAATGAGAGAAATTTTATCAGGACTCTTTTTATTAAACTTTTCTTACATATGTGCTCTTTGCTATGAAAGAGCATACTTCAAAAACAGAGAAATAGTCTTCTTCCTTGCCTGAGTCATGCTGACTGATGCTTACATTTGCCTCAAACTTTGGACTCAGGCAATTGATGTAGTATGGATCAAGAACCTGATAAAGCAAGATATTTGTATTAGAATACTTACCTGAAACTTTACAAATCTTTTACCTTATAGTCAAAAGATTTCACACTTAGGATTCTTTTTTAACTATGGTCCAAGAGGTTTAGGTAGAGAGCTTTAAAATTAACCCAGATTGCTTTGCTGACACTGTATGTGTAAGTGAATCTCTTTTTCAGGAGAAATTAAGAGCATAGGATGTAGGACAATACTATTTGAAAACGAATTATTTTATATGTAATGAATAATGAATTTAAATTTAAAATTCTGTTATTTTTATTAGAAAAATACTTCTTTAAATAATTAAATAGTGTGTGAATTTCAGGTGTTCACAGTGGACTTCTCCCTCTTCTTGAAAAAAAAATCTAATGCTTTGTTTTAATTAAGTTTGTTTAGAGGTGAACTATACTGTTCTTATGAATGTATTTCTGTATTTTCTTATGGATACAGTTTTGATGTATAATAGGACCTAATTAGACTGATAGATCCAACTGGAATATTTCCTAGCATGTTTGGAAACTTTCCACTTTCAACCTTTGGTGAGATTTTTATCTGTGTAGGACTTGTCAAGAGCTTGAAACATACAGACAGTAGTAAACCATACTTCTGACACTACTTTTGTTTGCAAGGCTTCCCACAGACTTCACAAGCCAGGTCTTAGAAATGTAACATTTGCTCCTATCCCAGCTGCCCCTATAGAGAACAGTGTTGAATTTCTCAGCAGTGATTCAGCTTTGGTTAGAAGATAGGCTTTTTTTTCACTCTTAACTAGTCCATAATAATTTAGCAAGTAGTTCTTTATTTGCTTCTCCTTCATGAGTCTCTTCCTTCTAATCCCTTTATTTGACCTTTACTTATGCCATCCTTCTGCTTGCACTTCAATTGTTTTCATACTGCCTATTCATCTATTGTTTCTTGGTAACTCATGAGGGAGAGATGCAGAATCTTTCCC
>NW_009600976.1:19571-32562 GCF_000690535.1 Cariama cristata
CCCCAAGCAAGGGATGACTTGCTGAGAAATCCTTAGGGCTAGTTCTTGCGTTGTCTAGACTGATGCGTCTGTTCTTTGCCATCCTATTGGCATATATATTTCAGAAATGTAGTTTTCTGCAACATCAGTCAACTTCCATAAATGAAGGGCACTTACAGGGTAGGAGGTAGTGTAGATCAATTTTCTTTCAACCAGTGGACTGAAGTATTGGCAGTATTGGAACCAGTAGTGTTTAATACATTCATTGATGACATAGACAGTGGGATCAAGTGCACCCGTTGATGACATAGACAGTGGGATCATGTGCACCCTCTGCAAGTTTGCAGATGACACCAAGCTGAGTGGTGTGGTTGACACACCTGAGGGATGGAATGGCTTCCAGAGAGACCTGGACAAGCTCAAGAAATGGGCCCATGTGAACCTTAGGAGGTCTAACAAGGCCAGGTGCAAGGTCGTGCACACGGGTCGGGACAACCTCCAGTATCAATAGGCTGGGGGATAAAGGGATTGAGAGCAGCCCTGAGGAGAAGGTCCTGGGGCTACTGGATGAAAAGCTGGACATGAGCTGGCAATGTGCACTTGTAGCCCAGAAAGCCAACCATATCCTGGGCTGCATCAAAAGCAGTGTGACCAGCAGGTCAAGGGAGGGGATTCTGCCCCTCTAGTCTGCTCTGGTAAGACCACCCCCTGCAGTACTGCCTTCAGCTCTGTGGCCCCCAACACGAGAAGGACATGGACCTGTTGGAGTGAGTCCAGAGGAGGGCCATGAAGATGACCAGAGGGCTGGAGCACCCCTCCTATGAAGACAGGCTGAGAGAGCTGGGGTTGTTCAGCCTGGAGAAGAGAAGGCTCCAGGGAGACCTTATTGTGGCTTTCCAGTAGTTAAAGGAGGCTTACAAGAAAGGTAGGGGACAGACTTTTTAGTAGGGCCTGTAGTGATAGGACAAGAGGTAATGGCTTTAAACTAAAGGAGAGTGGATTCAGAGTAGATAAAAGGAAGATATTTTTTTGTGGTGTGGTGGTGAAACACTGGACCAGGTTGCCTAGAGAGGCTGTGGATGCCCCATCCTTGGAAGTGTTCAAGGTCAGGCTGGACTGGGCTCTGAGCAACCTGATCTAGCTGAAGATGTCCCTGCTCATTGCAGGGGTGTTGAACTAGATGACCTTTAAGGGTCCTGTCCAAGGCAAACTGTTCTACAATTCTGTGATTTATAATTGTATACTGTTGTGCATAAGGAGTTCTTGTAATAATTGTCTCTCAGATATTGAAACTATTATGTTGGATCATCTAGGAAGGTGTTTAAGGCGGTAACTCCTGAACCAGTTCCAATTTCAGTGATAGTGTAGGTGCTTGGTGTGGATTTGGCACACAACAGCCTGTGCAAATTCTACTTCTGAGTGTGGAACTGCTAATTTTTAGGTGTATCTTTCTTTCCCTTTCTTAAAGTTGATATTAAGGAGAGTGAACCTTAATGAACAGAAAAATTATTCTCTTGACAGACATCCGTAATTGGAAATCTGAAGGGTTGTCTTAACATTGGGAAGCTTAAAATTAATTTTATTGGGTATTAAAGAAGAAATGAAATTAACCTTTTCATGCAAAGTTATTTCCTGTAGTTTCAGGTAATACCTAACTGCATAATCCTTCATTTTACAGGTGAATTATGGAAAAGTCTGTAATGAAAGTAGGAAAGGACTCAAATTCACCGTCTCTTGTGGCTGTAATCCAGAGTTTGCCTTTGTACCCTATGGTAGTACCATTGCTGTTTATACAGTTTTCACAGGAGAACTGATAACTATGCTTAGAGGGCATTATAGTACTGTCGACTGCTGTGTATTTCAACCTAATTTTCAGGTAAGTGAAGTACAAACAGTATTCCAGACAACCTGGAATATTTATGCAGATTGCCAAACCATTTGCACAAAAAGTGTTAACTTCTCAGGGATGTGCTTTAATCGGAGATCTCGATAGAGAGTTCTGTGGCCTATGGGTCAAACGAGAGAAGGTTGGTAAGCTCTTGGGGCAGCCCTTTCTATGTTGGGTTCCTTTCACTATTCATTTGGTCTCACATCAGTAATTTTTGAATATACTTATAGTAATTTTTTGGCTTGTATTGTCATTACTAAATCGTATGCATCAAGGCTTGTGCCTGTTTTCTGCAAGACCAAAGGGGAGACATTTGCCTTCTCTGAGATACCTAGGACTAATCACAGTGAGAAAGAAAAAAGTGCATTTAGGTGAAGTGCATTAGTACTGCTGTCGGTTCTGAGAAACCTCTCAAGTACTTTGCTAAGGTGATCTTGCTCAAATGTCTGTAGTTATACCAGTCACTGGATCTATGAACAGTTTGGATGAAGTGTTAAGAACGTGATGAGCTTCTGAAATTAATCTGAGAACATTTCACCTAAGAAATACCATAGCATTACAGGGACTTGTGGTGCTTACAGCCTTTTTTTCTTTTCCTCTGCCTTTTTTTTTTTCTTTTCCTCTGCCTTTTTTTTTTTCTTTTCCTCTGCCTTTTTTTTTTTCTTTTCCTCTGCCTCGTTGTATATTTTTCTCTTGTAATAAAAGGCTTGACAATTAAGCTTTGTTATTCTTATGAGATACTTTACAACAGATTGTTCTTACGACTTGTGATGTGGCAAGAACAGAGTGGATGTTAGTATGGATTTTAAGGCTGTTCCATAGTTGCCCTCAGGTGTGGAGGATCGTATTTCATGTTCCAGCTCCTCCTTTCTCATCTTTTGTTTCTGAAATATCAGGCAGAAATATTTGAGGAAGAAAGAGCATGTGGATATCTTTTCATAACCTCTCACACAATACATCATAGAAATGAATCTGGTAGCTCTTGTCTTAAGTCTAGTAACTTCGACTGAAACAATGTTTCCCTATCACTGAGATGGACTTCACTGACAGTTATGGGCCATTACAGATCGGGGAATAGAGCCAAAGCTAATAAGCCTTGCTAGACCTGGAAAGCAGTGCTGACATGAATAAGCAGTGAGATGCCAGATCCACTGAAACGTGGAATATTCACATGATAGCTGAGGCACATCTTTTCTGGACTGTTCTTGACTAGATTAAAAAGCCCTTTGTGTTTTTAAGAACAGTTTCCCAACAAAAGTGCTAGGGTGTTTATATCATTATCATCGTTATCTTTGGTGTTCTTTTTGATAAGCTGAAGAGGTTAGGCTTATTAAATCTCACTGTAAATCATGTTTTCCAGCCGTGGAAGCGCAAATCTCTTTATAGTGTGTCTCTGTTCACTTTTAAGATCCTTAAAAGAGGATCACTCATGTATGAGCATACATACAAGAACTTCATCAGACACTATGGCTATAGGTTTATGTTGGCAACAGCTTCATTTGTTTATCTGTTGTGATTCCTCATTCTCTTCCAGAATCATCCTTTTCCAGAGTTCAGTTCTATATTCTAGAAGTGTGACTCGATTTTCTTTTTATTTAAATACTCTGCTTTTAGATGTATTAAATTGTTACTCTGATGGAGTAACATTACTATAGTCAGTGTGTCAACACCAAAGGTAGTGGTAGTGTTATTTTGACTGTGTTCACACCTATACTTCCAAATCGCTCATTCTGTCTCGAGACAATTAAGTACATTCATCAAGTCTTCATATAATTCCAATAGAAATTACGATTTCCCAGTTAAAACTCCTTTTCTGAGAATGCAGTTGTTTGTAAAATTTAGTTACCTGTTTTATTTTACTCTTGCAAGCAATATTAAATCAATATGTTACAAACTTATTCAGAACTGTGCATTTCTATTTTCAGTTACTAGTTGTAAATAAAATCAGTTTTGCTTGACAAAACCTGCTTTGTTGCAAACCATGTTGACTGATGTTTATATTCCTATATCGTAACTCTACAGTAACTGAGTTGTTTAATCACCTTTTCAGTTGTCTTGTTTAAGGTTAAAGAAATGTCAGTTAGTTCATTTGTATCTGTATCATTCCACTTTTTTTTTTCCTCAATGGCATATTATCTCACTTTCAGTTTTGTAATATTTCAATACATATTAAAGCTTGATTAACTTAAGCAAGCCAGAAGTTTTCTTAGACGACTCTTCTAAGTCTGATATAAATTGTGCACGTACTGGTGAAAAGTGTAGAAGATGACTTTCTAACATTTTTCTTACTTATCAGTACATTTGAAATTAGTACACTATCCTCATGTGAAACAAGGTGTACATATTTTCTGCATAGTTTCTACCATTTCCATCTAGTAATGAATCTCTGTTGTTAAGCGTTTTCTCCATATTAATAGTCTTCTAAACTTTTTCTGCTGTCTTTAACCCTGCTGAGTGTTTTTTGTCCTACCCACCCTTAAATCTGGTCATTGGATTTTCTTACTATTTTTTCTATGTTTAAAACTTCTAATTGATATTGGTTGCTGCCAGTCCCTCACATTCTTTCTATTCATTAATTGTGCTTTAATCACTGTCTTTGTTTCACCTCATAACTGGAATAGGCTTTAAAAGGAACTTTAACTTTGCACCAATTGTGTATTTGAGGTGAGAAGTGTCTTGTTTGCTCAGAACCATATAATCAAATACGATCACCAATAGCCAAGCAACTAGGTATTTGCAATCCAATGATATTAGTCTTTATCTGTTCTTACGAGGTCCAAATTAATTAACAGGTTTGTGTGGAATACCTTTTCTGTTTGAGATACTGTGTGGAGCCGTCTCCACAGAGTGGTGTGAGATTTAGTTAATGTGTGTGTATATGCCTTTTGAGATCCTGGGAATGGAGCCCTAAAATCACTATATTATTGTTGGCCTAAATTGTTCTTACGTAAATATCTCTGTCAAGTTAGTAAGATGTTAGTCTGCTTGAGTAATAAGAACTGCAGAATTTAGCCCTTTAATAAGTGCCATTAATTTAATAGGAGGTTGGTAGTCTCAAGGGTGGTGTGGAAGAGGAAATCTTCATTGTGCAATCTCTTAGATTATATTTACTGTTGGATCTAATATGCTAGATATCATTGTGTCATATTAGCTGCTTAAAATAATTTAAGTAAACAAACAAGACCTAGCTTTCCCTTTCAGAGAAAGAAATGGGAGTAAAGCACCATGTACTAATAATGTGTCATAGAATATTAGGTATGCATCAGGAACCAATTTTGCTTTAATTTACAGCTCTTTATATAGTTCAAGAAATGCCAGTGACATCTGCAAAGGTATTTGGCAAATCCAGTGTCAGGCTAATAAGTAAAGATAACTGAAAGTTAAATTAGGCTTTATTTGCAATCTTTCCTCAATCTTAAAGTATAATATTTCCATATATTGTCCCAAAAACATGCATGGAGCATGTTTGTAGTACAATATATGTGTATGTCCTATACTGTACCATAAACATGCATGGAGCTCACTGGCTCTTCTTTTAACTGACTTAAGGAATGAGTCACCATTTCAGGTTGTAATAACTTAATTGTAGGTATTACTCAATGCAGTGGATATTAACTGAAGACCTTAATGCCAGGATCAGAGAGAGAGAGAGAGGTGGTAATAAAGATTAAATGGAAGCATGCTGATGTCTCTATGACATTGCTCACAAGGAAAGATTTTGGCATGGGAGGAGATTTTAAAGTTCTAGTGGTATTCTGTATCCTGTCAAAGACAGGAGACCTGAGTAGAGTACTGCTGACAGGATAAAGTAGGATTTGACCTATACCTTGGTGTCACTTTGACCTCTCTTCTTTTAAGCAAGACAAGTAGAATGTCTCTTTCTCAGTTCTAATCTTGTATGTATTTAAGCATGAACAGCTTCATGCGTGGGACCAGTTTTACAAAAATGGGTATGTGAGCTCTCTTGAATAAGTTTACCTACATAAATGAGTATTTATAGGAATTGGGCATTAAGTTCTTGCATCAACTGTCAGCATAATTCATGCAGTTCTATAATTAAATATGCGTAATATAGGAGACTTTCTGCAAAGACAGAACTGTAATAATTTGTTGAACTTATGTTGAATCAAGTATTAATAATGTGCATATATGCACAGAGTTGGTAGTTTAAATGTAAAATCCAACATGCCTAAAACAAGGCTTTCACACTGCCAGCCTGAATACACAAAAAATACGTTTCACTCAGGCAGTTTAAATGCATGGCAATACTCAAGTGTTGTCAGACATGACATGTAATATACAGAAGTATGATTCAAGATTGAAGGCATATGAGACATTTGGGAAAACAGAAGCATTATTAGAGCAAAATTTACTGCAAAGATGGTGCAGTATTTCTCATTAGCAAAATTTCCTCAGTTTAAAGTGATGGAGAAGTCTGTATTTCCTTTAATAAAGAACTAAGAAAACTAAGCTATATTTGACTGTTAGCTGTTTGGTGTAGAGACTCTTTGTTTCCATGTGTTTGCAGGGTGCCTTGCACAATGCGTTCTCAGTCCTTAGTCATTACCATAATAGAGTTATTTATATTAAAAATAATAAATTGATCTTTCTGATCTCCGCCTTCCTAACAGGATACAGGCTTCAAATTGTTCTTTATTTGTTCTCTTCCTTCCCTAGGCATACTGAAACTACGCTTACTTGATACTTCATTGTTCCATACGCATGCAGTCTTCTAACATGTATTACTAGATACTTTTCAGTTGATTCATATTTTTTAATTATAATAAAAAATCTTTCTGTTCTTTTTCCCTTCTCAATTGAACATAAATCATCGCTTAGGCTTCAGGAGACATGAGAGAAGGAAGAAAAAAGTGCATTTAAACAATAAAGTTCATTTAAATGTGGCTAGTGCTGTTTTGGCGAGCAATCTGGGAAAAACATAAAAACTTACTCATTTTGCTTTGGCATATTATTTAATATACTGTTTATCAAGATTATAGTACAAATTAGAAATTGTGTATTTGTCCTTATTTTCAAATAAATATTTCATACACTTCCCCCCCCAATATTATATCTGTGTCACTGTTCAGTAAATTTGTGTAAAAGTAACTTTTACTTGCTTTCTTAAAGGAACTTTATAGTGGTAGCAAAGATTGCAATATCCTTGCATGGATACCAGCTCTTCGAGAGCCAGTTCCTGATGACATTTCTGAAAAGGTAATGAATTTGTGCGTTTAAACTATACTTTTTATGGCGGTTATACTTTGGGAGGTGGAGTGGAAATTAAATATGAAGTGAGTGTTTCAGCATCCTGATTTGTAACAATTCCTAATTAAGAGGAAAATCACCTATTGTTTATGTGCAACCTTTTGATTGTTGTGGGGTTTGGAGAGGACACTTTCTTTCATAGTCTAGTAAAATCTTTTGCAGACTTCTAGCTTCTCAGTTAATTAAAAGTAGTACTTATCGTTTGGCTATCAGTCTTTCAACTTCTAATTTAGCTTCTTTAATTTCTAAACTGTTTTCTGTAGTTTATGTTATTTTGGAATTGGAAAGGTGCCAAAGATTGTGTTTTAAATTGTTTAAGAATACACTGTGTGTTAGACAGTAAGATTAGAGATAGCACACTTCATAACCAAATATTTTTCATGCAGAAATATAATAAAGAATATTCTAAATGAGCTTATTTTAGTGTCTGAGGCAAGATGTTCAGGCTGTTACAGGGAAGATCGTATGTAACACTTGTTTTCCAAGAGAGTACTTTCTCTCTCTTAGAGCTGGGCAATAAAAAATTCCAGTGAACAGTTTGAGGGGGGAAAAATTGTAGATTTTAAGGAACTGAAACCATTCACAGAATCAGTCTGGCGAACTCTACTAATGTTAAAAAATCAGGTTATATTATTGTTTTGGTTGATAGCATACAAAATTCCACTTTTTAAAATTTCTGAAATGTTCCATTTTGGATGGGGAAATGATAATCCTAAAATTTTTATAACACTTGCTTTGCTTTGTAAGACAACTTATTTCAAAACTATCCTGTACTTAAGCAAAGAAGAAAAAAATAGTTTCAAAGGTTAGATACCCTAAACCCTGAATATGTTCAGTTGACCTGAAATGAACATTTTTGTTGAAACTGAGAATTTTCATGTGTGTGAATTGTTTTTTCTTAGTCTAAAAACCAAAAACAAACCCACAGCAACAAGATTATTCACCTAGCTCTGATTAGAACAGCCCCTTTAAATTTGACATGGTGGAGGTATGTAATATGTGCCATTGTTCTGAAATCTGTTAAGCTACAGCTGCTGTTTGCAAATGTTGCAACTGAGCATTGCCTCTGAAAGAAGCAGCTCTGCTGTCCACAGGCCACTAGTTCCTGCTCCCTCTTACGTGCTAGAACAGCCATTTGAGATGCTGTACAACCAGAATCTCAACCCAGGATAGAAGTTTACCTTGAGTCACTTTGATTCAGTGCACTGCGTAGCTGCACAAACCCTTTAGCTTGACCCTAGGGAGGCTGAGGTGAGAAATAGTTGTTGGATGTGGATAGAGGTCAGGACTACATCTTGAGACAGTAGTTCTCAGTTATGCTGGGCCAAGGAAATTAGGGCTTAAAACCAATGACACAAAACAAACACAATAATATCCATCTGTTATATTTTATGCCAAACATTTGTAAAACTTCCAGTCAGTACTCCAGACATTTTTTTTGTTGACATTGGAATTAAATAGAGGAGTATTTCTTTTCATAATTTATCCTGTCTCTAATCAGTGGAATGACCAAAGAAGTGTTTAAAAAAAACTCCAGTACCCATGAGAGGCACAATATTTTGTCTACATATAGTAATTTAAGAAATGCCTTTAGCATTGCCCTTATTGATTGTAGTATTTTTAATTAAGCAAACCACTGAGAGAATTTTTATTTTCTTTAGTCTCTGCCTCAACAGCATTTAAATCCAGCATATGAAGACGCATGGAGCAGCAGTGATGATGAAGGCTGAATTTCAATTATGAGCTGATGTAAAATTGACATTCAGGCACTGTGTTCACAGACTATATCTACAGAATTGGATATTGACAGATTTACTATGACTGGATTTTTGGTACAGTTCTGTTAGAGGTCTTTCAGAAATAAGTTTCCAGTGTTCTCTGTGTTCTTTCTTCACTGTTACAGTTAAATCTAAAGGATTAGTTTTTCACACTTACTGACTTTTATACTTGCCCTTACACATTGGTATACTTTGTTCATTGTTGAACAGCTGATAAAGGAAAAATAAAAGCTCTTAAGACCAGTTAATATTGCATTGCTTCTGGTATGACTAATACATAAGGAGATAATCCCTTCATTTCCAAGAGACGTGATACAGAGGATTTTGCCTGAAGGAGGACTACCTCAAGGATACTTCCAGCTTGATTTTTATCAATATCTAGATGGAGCAGACTGTGTCCATTGTCAAGTGTTTATATGCTGTGGGAGCCAACAGGATTTTGTGCCTGTTCTTTTGTGTTTTCATTTTTGCATAAGTTTCTTCATAAATGCAATATTCAGTTCAGAAAGAGGTATAGCTGGGATCACCTATTCAAATATTTACATGGTGACCCCATGAACAAGTATCTGAATCTGTCGCAGAAAGTTGAGAATGGAAAGTACTTTAATTAGAGTGTTTTTTGCTCCTGTTAGCAGGATTTTAAAATCATTCTTCTATGTATAAATCTCTCACGCTTCCCTAGCCAGCGTGAAGAATTCCTGGACAGAAACAGGTTTGAGGTACAGTACATGGCAGAAAGTGGACCACATTTTAAGTTAGAAATATTGAATGTAGTCCTTCAAAACTGTTCTCATCTGAATTTGTGATCCTAATGCCTGCTCTGTTTTGAAAGGGAGGAGCCTTGTGCTGCGGGTATTATATCATCTCAATCACTAGTTTGTGCTTCAGGCATAGTGTAGTCACTGAGCTGAGAGCTGAGCTAGAGGTTCCCATCAGATGCAGGTACAGCTCTGTAGAGGAAGAATTCCTTTCAGCCACAAATTCAGACAAAAGGAAAAATACTGTACAAGTAAATGAAAGACAATAATCTTTGTATAGTGTGTATTGTTTCTATGATTAATATCCCTTTTAGAATTAATTCACTGTGCTTCCCTGTTTTAATATCTGTGCAAGATATAGGCTGTCAGTTTCTGTATCAGTCTAGAGTCTAGCATTGTAAAATGGTACAAAGTGAGGAGTGGGCATATCAAGGGAATGCTATAATTAAACAAGCTTCATATGTAGTGCATATTTGCTGGGAGAGACCCACTATTAAGTGGTTCACTGCAGGGTGGATGACTTCTAGTTTTTGTTGAAGTTAAGGAGCAGCCTGATGCTGCCACTTTAAAGGAATAAAGAAGATAATTTTCTTCTTTTCAAATGGTAGTTTTCATTACCAATGGTGGCTGTTCCCTCTAAAATTAGAAGAACTGGGGAACAAATTTGAAGAAAGATTATGCATTTTGATTTTTGTCTTGAAGAGGATGACTTTTTTGCATGTTATAGTTGTGCGTATCACTTGTATGTGCCAACTGCAATGCATGTGTTTGGTATTGGAATTTCTAAAAATGTGCTCAGTAAATCATAGAGCTAGTTATCAAAAAATAATGCATTTTTTTAGTCAGTTTTCAGTTATCTGTAATGTGACTATAAATGGTGTTGATTTTAAAACAAACAAACACCCACCAAAAAAACCCACCAGCTCTATGGTGAACTGCAAATGGTGTAAAACATGGGAGAGGTAGAAAAATTACATTTATTAAAAGAGGTGAGAAATCATAAAAATTAAAACCATAAATAAGAGTGTTGCATTAATTCTCCTGGTTTTTTGGAATTTCCCAAATGAGTTCTTTTTCCTATGGTTTGAGTACACAATTATTGAGGTTGGAAGGGGGCACTGGAGATAATCTAGTCCAACCTCCCTGCTTAAAACACAGTCACCTAAAGCAGGTTGCTGAGGCTTGTGTCTGGTTGGGCTTTGAGTATCTCTACAACCTACAAACCTGTTCCAGTGTTTGAGCATTCTTAGAATAAGAGTTTCTTCTTTGATTTAATGGAGTTTTTGGTATTTCAGTTTGCACCCATTGTGTCTTGCCCCATTGTTGGATGCCACTGAGAAGAGTCTGACTTCCTCTTCTTTATCTGTCCCGTTACTGTACCTTTTCCCTGCCTCCATCAGATATTTCTACACATTGGTGAGATCCTCCGGAGCTTTTTCTTCGCTAGGCAGAACAGTCCCAGCTCTTTCAGCCTCTCTTCATAGGAAGGATCACCTCCCTGAGCCTGCTGACAGCACTCTTCCTAATGCAACCTGGCCTTCTTTGCTGCAAGGGCACATTGCTGGCTTATGGTCACTTCAGTGTCCACCAGGAGTGCTGGATCTTTTTCAACAAAGCTGCTTTCTCACGGATTCATCCATGACCTCTTGTTCCATGGGCTTTTTCTTCTCTGGGTGGGGATTTGGTGTTTGCCTTTATTGAACATCATGAGATTCCTGTTTGCCTATTTCTCCAGTCTGTTGAGGTCCCTCTGAATGGTGGCAGCACAACCATCTGGTGTATCAAGCGTTCCTCCCAGTCTTGTATCATCTGCAAATTTGTTGAAGGGGCATTCTGTTCTATCATTGAGGTCATTAATGAAGATGTTAAACAGGGCTGAATCCAGTATTGACCCCTGAGGTACACCACTGGCCTCCAACTGGACTTTATGCCACTGATGGCAACCCTCTGGGCCTGGCCCTTCAGCCATTTTTCAGTGTCACTGTCCAGTTATCTGGCCTGTACTTTGTCAGCTTATCTATCAGGGTGCTTTGGTGGACTGGCAGGAGCCTTGCTAAAGTAAAGGTAGACGTCATCCACTGTTCTCCACTCATCTACCAAGCTAGACGCAATGTGGTAGAAGGCTATCAAGTTGGTCAGGCATGATCTTCCCTTCATAAATCTACATTGACTGCTACTTTCTTGTCCTTTACGTGTCTGGAAGTGGTTTCCAGGATTGTTTGCTCCATCACCTTCCCAGGGATGGTGGTGAGGTTGACTCACCTGTACTTTCTGCATCTTCCTTCTTGAGGGCCTGAGTGACCTTAGCTTTCTTCCAGTCCTCAGAAGTGTCTCCTGCTCACTGTGACCTTTCCAAGATAATTGAGAGTGGTCTTGCAGTGACATCAGCCAGTTGCAGGTGCATCCAGCCAAGCACCATAGACTTGTGTATGTCCAATTTGTGTAAATGTTTCCTAACTGATCCTCCTCCGCCAAGGGTATGCCTTCCTTGCTCTAGACTTTATAGTGGTCTCAGGAACCTGGGGTTGCTGAAGTCCAATCTTACCACTAAAGACCGTGGTGAAGAAGCATTGAGTACTTCAGCCTTTTCTGTGTCCTTTGTCTCCAGTTCCCCTGCCCCATTTAGCAGTTGAGCCACATTTTCACTAGTCTTCCTTTTGCTGCTGATACACTTGTAGGTTTTAGTTTTGCTTTTCATATTGCTTACCAGATTTAACTCCAGATGAGTTTTGTCTTTCCTAGCCCTATCTGTGCATGCTAAGACAGTTTCTCTATATTGTTCCCTGCTTCCACCTCTTGTATGCTTCCTTTTTGCATCTTGAGTTTTGTCAGGAGCTTGTTTTTCATGCATGCAGACATCCTTCCACCTTTGCTTTATTTCCTGCCTGTGGGGACAGACCATCCTTGAAAAATCAACCAGGTCTCTTGGACCCTCCTTCTCATCAGGGCCATATCCCATGCAATTCTTCCAGACAGAACCGGGATAGGGATCTATCTGGAAATGTGGAAACTTTCCTCTGTACTTTTTTGCAGTTCATTTTCATACTGTTGCTGAATAACTTTTTGCATATCAGTTTTACGTAAGTTGCACTGTGAATGCAGTGTGGGATTCAGCTCAGGAAGAGGTGGGCTGGGGATTTTTTGCCCAAGTATCTGTTCAAGGAGACACCTTTTGGTTTAGTGTCTGAAGCTGTCCCAAACAGCTGAAAATAGAAATTCGTTGCCTTGGGGGCTTACTGCTCCTACTAACGGCTAGTATCTTCTTCAGGAGCGCCGTGCGTCAGTCAGAGTGGGGCCCGGCAGTTCGCGTAGGCTGGGTG
>NW_009600977.1:0-3118 GCF_000690535.1 Cariama cristata
CACTGCTCAGCAATAACTAAAACATCCCCGAATTATCAACACCTTCCAGCACAAATCCAAAACATAGCCTCATAGTAGCTACTATGAAGAAAATTAACTCTATCTCAGCCAAAACCAGCACAAGATGGAACATTTGGGTTTTTTTTTGTTTTGGAATGTAATTAGATGAAATATTTGCTGAAAGGCTCCAGTCTAGTTCTTGGACTAGTTCTTCAGTTTATCTCTGCCAGTGTACCAGCTCCTGAAGTTTCACTCAACATGCCTCCACTCTGTGAGCTGCAATTATACCATACAGACCAATGGACTTATAAATGAGCTTTATACAGGAAATAGGAAATTGTACTGGAAATTTTCAGTCTCTGTGAATTACTCTAGTTTGTATTTTCCTAAGATGCATTGAAAATAAAAAAAAGTTGATACTTATCTTCCCTACCCCATTGTTTAAGAAGTTAAAATTCAACAGAATTATAATGCTATCCATGAAGAAGTGCATTAGCAGATGCAGAAGGTACAACAGCATCCTTTCACATAGTGCTACATGGAGAAGGGATTGTATAATAAAAAGAACAAAATTACAAGGTAAAACATAGGAATACAAGGGACTTTGAACTAGCTGGTGGAGGGATGGAAATAGTTTATAAACCCCACTAAATCCATGCAAGGAAGTGGTGCATTCTTTTTTTCTCTAACCCTTCTATGAGTTGTGATGAGTACTGTTCATAGGTCTAAGAGAAGAATCAGGAAGGAGTTGTATCAAGGTCATGTCTACACAATTGTTTGATGATTGAGGTAAATTCACTCAGTCTGGGTCTTTTTCTGGCTGATCACAGCAGAATTCTGATGCAGAACTTGTGTTGCTGTGGGACTCAAGATATGAAACCCAGTTTTGACAAGAAATGATGACAAAACTCTGAGGGTAGAACCTTAGAGGTCTTTGTGTATTGCTCTGAATGAACTTTTCTGATGAAATGGTGGCATGGAGGCGTGAACTGTGGCTGTATTGTTTGTGATTCAGAGCAGAATTGCAGTTAGCCAGCAGCACAAGTAGAAGACATTTGCATCTACCTGCAAAAGACCCTGTAGGCTCACCCGAAATGCTATGAAACAATAGAGTAATAGGTGAGGTAACACTGTAATTAAGAGTTCATACTTCCTAAGGATGCATTAATATTTGCTTTGCATTCTGGCTGGTTTTAGTGTAGTATAAACCTGCAACCAAAGACACCCAAACTGTTATAATGATGTGGTTTTGGAAAGTTGTAGAGTAATGAAGGTGAGTTCTCCTGTGTAAGCTCTCTGATGCTAACTTCTCCATTTGAAGCACTTTTTCATTTGTCCTTGACATAAAATAGCCTTACTCTGTGCAGGCCTTGAAGTGCTGTGCATTGATAGGGGATATTCCTGCGCTTTAAACCACAGAACTTACCTGGTTATCTCTTTTTCAGTAATGATTCTATGCCAATAGTGTCAAATAGTGCAGACATCTCATAAGGTACTGTGAGGGAGAAATAATTTGATTCGTATCCTCTGTTTTCCAAAAGACCATTATAGTTGTGGTTTGGAAGTGATGCACATGATTCGTGGAGTATGGAATTATGCTTTCCATAGTGTCAATCTGAAGTCAGCTGAACAAAGTAAATTGTTTCTACAGAAGACAAAAGTTAGCAGAATTCAGCATCACTTAGCTAAATTATCAACAAAATATTTAAGATTTTTATAGGGCATATGTGCTGTTGGATGTAGAAATCATATACTTGATTTAATTCTGTTTGTATAATGTATCTGGGGAGGAGTTGGACAAACATTAATTTTTTTTTTCCCACATTCAGTGAATATTTTTATTTTCATTGCTGCTAATGCAACTGATGCATCCATCCTTCTGTTTATATGCTTCTGGAAAAGAGGCAGCTAAGCAGTGTATATTCAGACTTTTCATATTAAGAGAAAATAAATGTTGATTGGGTGTACACTGACTTATTAGTTAAATGGGTTGAACACTTACATTTCCCAGCTGTCACAATAACCAATAGCTGCATGTTTTTCCAAACTAAAAGGCATGATGACAAATGTGCATTCTTGCTTGACAAACCATGCAGAACACTTAAGATAGTAATAAGGAAATAGGCTATCCTGTACAATATTTTAACTCCTGATACTTTAAAATTGTATAAGTTACACATAATTGCAAAAGGGTATTTGCCACAGCTATAAAAGCATTTCCCGAGATGCAACTGGCTTGAGCAATGTTTGTAAGCACTTTCAGGTAAATGCAGTCCTGCAGCATTTTGACATTTGTCTTTCAGAGCAAAACAATTGGTAGTAGAAGTTGTCAAAATGCAGTAAGACTACATTTACTTGTAAGGAATAATTCTACTCAAGTATCAATTTCCTTAGAGACCATACCGGGACGTCTGCAAACATAGAGAGCAGATTTATCTTACACTTTTATTAGCAGAAGTTGTCAACTATGCAATATTCCCTTCAGTAACCTGAGTAGTTACTTCAGGAAGGTTTCACTGTGAAATTGCAGAATATGAGTCTGTATGTTGTGATGCATCATCTCTCTACCACGATGCATTCTTTCCTTATAAGCAGTGTCACCATTCAGTTTTATTCTAGTGATGCACCACCAGAGCACTGATGTAACCTGGCTGCATCATTTTGCTTGACTTCTGTCCAGAACTATTCAGTTTATCTTCAGATTTTCCAAATGCTTCCAGAAGTATGCCCAGTAATCAGTTTTTTTTTTCCAGCCATGGATTGCTAGTGAGTGGATTACTGTGAGAGACAGTCCTATGCAGAAATCCCAAATTAATCCCAGTGTCAAATGCTTTGCACAAGTCCAGGTAGATGATGTCAGTTGCTCTTCCCTTATCCACCAATGCTGTAACCCCGTTGGAGAAGGCCACCAAATTTGTCAGGCATGGTTTGCCCTTAGTGAAGCCATGTTGGCTGTCACCATTCACCTCCTTATTTTGCATGTGCCTTAGCACAGTTTCCAGGAGAGTCTGCTCCATGATCTTGCCAGGCACAGAGGTGAGATTGACTGGTCCGCAGTTCCCTGGGTCTTCCCTTTTTCCCTTTTTAAAAATGGGGGTTATGTTTCGCCTTTTCCAGT
>NW_009600977.1:3190-4446 GCF_000690535.1 Cariama cristata
CACAACTTCTAAAATCCTTGGGATAGTGGCTTAGCCACTTCCTCTGCCAGTTTCCTCAGGACCCACAAATGCATCTCATCGGGTTCCATGGACTTGTGTACCTTCAGGTTCCTTAGATGGTCTTGAACCTGATCTTGAACCTGGGTGGTTCTTCATTCTCCAAGTCCCTGGCTTTGCCTTCTGTGACTTGGGTGGTGTGGCTGGAGCACTTGCTGGTGAAAACTGAGGCAAAAGTCATTGAGTACTTCAGCCTTCTCCATGTCTCGGGTAACCAGGTCTCCCATTTCCTTCCAGAGAGGGCCCACATTTTTCCTAGTCTGGAGTTGGAGCTAGATGATCTTTAAGGTCTCTTCCAACCAAACCATTCTATGATTCTATGGTCTTATTCACACACAGCTGATGAGCAGTTGACAGCCAGGAAGCTATTAAATGCAAGCGGAACTCAGTAGGTTAAAATAGTCAGAGCTTTCACTCTGAAACAGGCTGTGGAACAGTTGAAAATTAGAAACATATATGTAACAATCACTAGGAATCTGGCTATTAGAAAAGTATTTGAGCTATTTAGTGGCTAAATGGAGGCTAGGAGCTACAGCTTTCCCTTTCTGACTGATTCATAGAATGACAGAATGATTTTGGTTGGAAGGAACCTTAACGATCATCTAGTTCCAACTCCACTGCCATGGGCAGGGACACCTTCCACTAGACCAGGTTGCTCAAAGCCCCATCCAGCCTGGCCTTGAATACTTCCAAGGATGGGGCATCCACAGCTTCTCTGGGCAACCTGTTCCAGTGCCTGGCCACCCTCATCGTGAAGAAATTCTTTCTTATATCTAATCTAAATCTACCTTCTTTCAGTTTAAAGCCATTACCCATTGTCCTATCAATACATACCCTTGTGAAAAAAGTCCCTCCCCAGCTTTCTTGTAGGCCCCCTTTAGGTACTGGAAGGCTGCTCTAAGGTCTCCCTGGGGCCTTCTCTTTTCCAGGCTGAGCAACCCCAACTCTCTCAGTCTGACTTCACAGGAAAGGTGCCCCAGCCCTCTGATCATCTTTGTAGCCCTTCTCTGGACTTGCTCCAACAGGTCCATGTCCTTCTTGTGTTGGGGACCCCAGAGGTGAAGGCAGTACTGCAGGGGGGGTCTCACCAGAGCGGAGTAGAGGGGCAGAATCCCTTCCTTTGACGTGCTGGTCACACTGCTTGTGATGTAGCCCAGGTTATCTTAAACAGTTGGCTTTCTTGGCTGCAAGCACACATT
>NW_009600978.1:0-4156 GCF_000690535.1 Cariama cristata
GCTGAGAGTGCACTCGATCCCACCGTCCATGTCACTGACAAGGACGTTAAGCAGCACCGGTCCCCACACCGACCCCTGAGGAACACCACTCATCACCGATCTCTACTTGAACATTGAGCCATTGACAACAACTCTTTGATTGCCACCATCCAGCCAATTCCTTGTCCACTGAGTGATCCATCCATCAAATCCGTGTCTCTCCAATTGAGAAACAAGGATGTCGTGCAGGACAGTGCCAAACACTTTGTACAAGTCCAGATAGATGATGTCAGTTGCTCTTCCCTTGTCCATCAATGTTGTCATAGAAGGCCATCAGATTTGACAGTCACGATTTGCCCTTAGTGAAGCCATGTTGGCTGTCACCAATCACCTCCTTATTTCCCATGTGCCTTAGCGTAGTTTCCAGGAGGATCTGCTCCATGATCTTGCCAGGCACAGAGGTGAGACTGACTGGCCTGTGGTTCTGCATAGAGTCACAGTGATTCATAGAGAAGCTACTTCCTTCTGTAATCAGCAAACATGTTGGCTAGCAAGGACCTTGGGTCCATACAGCATACCTCACAGTCCTTGTCCTTGCTGGCGTCCACATGGGTTCACCTGAGAGAGCACAGCGTAACTCCCTTCTGGGGGAAGAGGGAGAGCACACCTGCATCTCACGCAGGTGCAGGCTTGGGATGCAGCTGGGACATATCTCCAGGCACACAAGCACTCTCATTACCACCGCATAGGCCTGTAAGGAAACAACGGATAGAGAAAAAGGGAAAATCCAGGAAAAGGGTAATGAAATGTAGAGCTGTGGGGAGAGAAGAGCAACAAATAAATATGGAATATGAAGACACAGAGCCCAAATCGAAAAAGAACTGCTCGCAGCCTTTTTCAGGTTGGAGCAGCTGCCCTCAGGAAAGAACCACTCTTGGGAGAAAGAAACTATTTTAAACTGCCCTCGTGCTCCTGTCCTTTCACAGTGACTCACGCTGTTCTGCCTGCTCTCAGCATCAAGGCTCAATTCTGTGCTAGGACATTGATTGAAAACATCTGGATGCCTGTACATACCTAGTGACAGCATGTTAATCTTGGCTTCTATGGAAATTGGGGGCTGGGAGGGATTGAAGCATCCCAAACAACTGGAAAAACACACAGAAAAAGGAAAAAATAAAACTGAAATCAGAAGGCTGCTAGGAAGTACAAAGTGCATTGTCAGCAGTGTGCTTGCCTGTTGGGCCAGCAGAGCTAGGGGGGTGCAAGTGACTTCTCTCCTAGCCACAGTGGAATTTTTTAATGAAACTGTGAATAGTGTATTTACATTTGGACCCTAGAAAGTAGCTAAAGCAGTACCACCCAGAGAAAATGAAGGCAAGAGCTTAACACTGAAGAATTCTTTTCACCATACATATCTGGGTAGAAGACAATTTGAAGTCCGATTTCACATCATCCCTTACAGTAGAAACTATTTTTCAGTTAAGTCCTAAAGCAACTTCAGTCACATGGTTAGTTCCAGCCCAGAGCATTTGTTCTGAAATAATCTCCCATAGAAATAGTGGTGCATAAAGACTTGAAGGAAGAGAATACCAAAGAGCAAGAAAATAAATGCCCTGACTCCTACGGTACAGCTGCCTTTGCGTGCAGTCAGCCAGTGTCAGTGGGTATACAGTGGCCACTGTTAAATCATTTTCTAAATTCTGTCAGTTTTTGTTATTGTAGCAAATCTGACCTCATCCTGGTCCCATGCCAGGACCAAAGAGCTGCTCTGTTTACCCACTGTCGATGCAATATCTAAACTCAAAGGGTTTCCAATAGCTGTTTAGGATGGAGGAGAAGAAAAAAGCAGTGCTAGTACAGCAACTTCTAACTGAAACATAGTTTAAGGTACTCGCCAGTTTGTCTCATCTAAGTGAGTGAGTAAAGACTTCTTTTTCTAGAGGTCCATACTTCTGGATCATTTTTTCTGTGCTTTCAGGTCTAAAAGAGTTGGCAGGGAGAGCAGAGGCTATTTAAAATTAGATTTAAGTCCCAATCAAAATCCTGGATCCTAGCAATGGGCTGTTTTCAAGTTTTTTACTTATTTATCTCATTTTCTTACATTTTTAAAAGGCCAGAAGGGACCATGAACTTACGTAGTTTGACCTCTTGCATACCACAGAATTTTTATGTGTTAGGGACATGTTTGTCTGAGGAGCATCTTCTGAGTGCTTTGCTCTTGATCTGAGGATTTCCGATCACCACTTACCTTGACAGTGTCTTATATAGCATGTTGATCACCCTCATCTCTCCTCTGAAGTCTGTGTAGAAAGACAATATCCTTCATCTACCCAGGAGGCTAATGGTAGCCTACTGTGAAGTGGGATAAGGCAACAGGCTCACTGCTCCAAAAAGCACTGCTCTGTCTCTCCTATTACCTTGTGCCAACTTCTCCCCAAGCAATTAAGTTCAACAATTAAAAAAAAAAAAAAAAAAGCCTCCAAAGCCCTTAGCTTGGTTTAATCTGCTTATGGGAGGGTCTGAGGAGTGTCAGAGCCCCAGGTTAGGAGCAGGGAGGGAGAAGCAAGCACTTCCCTTACAGCAGCAGCCTGTTAGATTGGCTCTGCTGCTGGCAGACCCATAGCCTCGAATGGCCACGAAGGAGGAGGAAAGGCTTTTGACCTATATGTAAATCCAGTCCAAATACAGGCTCTACAGGACAGCTTTTACTTAAATTTAATTACATTAACTGAGTAGTTAAATGTGTAGTTGCATCCTGGGCAATACAGGGAGGGAAGGCCTGTTAGCCCGTGTACAGCAGGGAAGGAATCTCATAATGTGTCTAATGCCTGTCTTAAGTCCTTAATTTTCAGTAAGTATTTTAATTCCCAGGATGCTTGTATAAGCATCCTTCTTTGAGCATTCTGACCAAGAAGTCAGATATATCATGGCCATTTTTTAAAGAAATATTCTGAGTAGTCAGTGGGTGTCTCTGGTTTTTTGGCTTGGTTTGAGTTTGCTGTCGTGGTTTCTTAGTCTCAGCCACGTCATTTCCTTGGGTCTTTGGTATACTGGAAATACACCACTCTTCAGGGTAAACACAATAAATTAAATATCATAGATGGTTTGTGTGTTCACAACTTATTGTCTGTGTAATGTATGGTAGCTTTCATTAAAAGCATGCAGCTGAGCAGCAGGGCATCTGGCTGCTGCATTTGCCCTGTTTTGGCTGCGCTTCATGAAGAGCGATAAAACTGTGGATTTCTCTGTTCTGACATCTGAGCATGCTCGGCTAGGCGGAAGGAGAGCTGGGGGAGACCAGGACACACTGCAGCCTTTACAGAAGCCTGTTTGTGTCAAAGAGCAAGCCAGAGCCAAGCCTCAGAGATGCCTACAGAACAAGCAGACCTCCTCAAGATCTAGAAGAGACTCTGTACAGTTTATAAGAAAGCCAGCAAGTTACTGGAAGTTGTTAGAGCAAGAGTAGGAAGAGAAAAGGATGGATATTGCAAGGGCACCATGGGTGGGAAGAAGGGTGGTGGTGGTAGGGGTACTTGGTTTTGGCTACTCATCCTGGTTTTAAAAACCTTTCTTATAATAATACACAAATATGAGTGCTTTTGGGGCCAAGTTGTCTCTACATTGGTAGTGTTACTGTATTTAGGCATTGTGTTTGCAATAACTTCATAGAACGCTCTGAATCTCCATTATCTACCAGCAGTCCTGGCTAATCGGGGAGGTCCCAGACAACTGGAGGCTAGCCAATGTGACGCCCATCTACAAGAAGGGCCTGGAGGAGGATCCAGGAAACTACAGGCCTGTCAGCCTGACCTCGGTACCGGGAAGGTGATGGAGCAAATCATCCTGAGTGAGATCACAAGGCATGTGAAGGATAATTAGGGGATCAGGATGAGCCAGCATGGGTTCATGAAGGGCAAGTCCTGCTTGACCAACCTGATCTCCTTCTATGACCAGGTGACCCACTTGGTGGATGAGGGAAAGACTGTGGATGTCGTCTACCCGGACTTCAGCAAGGCCTTTGACACTGACTCCCATGGCATCCTCCTGGAGAAACTGGCAGCTCATGGCCTGGACAAATACCCTCCGCTGGTTAAAAAACTGGCTGGCCAGCCGTGCCCAGAGGGTGGTGGTGAATGGCGGCCAGTCATCAGTGGTGTTCCTCAAGGCTCAGTGTTGG
>NW_009600979.1:0-1044 GCF_000690535.1 Cariama cristata
TTAGAGTAAGCACTACTTAGCAACAACCACAACATCAGTGAGGTATCAACATGATTCTCACACTAAATCCAAATCCACAGCACTGTACCAGCTACTAGGAAGAAAATTAACTCTATCCCAGCCAAAACCAGGACAGTGTTGATATCAGCACTGGTAATTTGTGTGAGTATGCTTGACTGGTATATTATTACAGAAAAATAATTCAGGGGGGAAGAAGTGCTAAAACAACAGTGTTGCCCAGGGTAAGAAATCCTCAGCTAAAGCAAGGATGGGAATGCCCCGGTAGAAGCACCAAGCCTCGAGGTGGGTGGAGAACTGATGGGAGCTCATGGAGCTGCAGCAACACTGGCATGGCCTCTGGGAAGGAGGCGGCGGCAGGTGTGGAAGGAGGAGCGGGGCTCCGCAGGTGGCAGAGGGTGGGTGAAGGTACCAGGAGGAGGCAAAATGACAAAGGTGGAGGCTTCCTGGCCATGCAGAGGTGGAGGCAAGTCACTGCTTTTGTGGTGTACGTGGATGTGGGCCCAGGCTTCTGGTACGTGTGCATGCTGTGGTCACGTCTGCACGGCTGGAAGGCTCCTCTCGGCTGCTGTGTGAATGAGACGTGCTTACTGCTGAGCAGTCGTACAGCTTGCTGTCTGCTCTTCTCATCCATCAGCAGTGTGAGACTCTTCTTCTTCTTACCTGCTCTGTCTTGACTGTCCCTCCTGTCCCTGGAGAGCAGTTATCCTGTATCCGCTATGAGTTTTCATCAAATGCCAATCTTACTCGTCTCCTTCAAAACCTTAACAAGACCAAGTTCTGGGGGGGAAAACGTAATGATTTGGGTCGGCACAAAACCGAAACCTGGAAGAAGAAAAACCAGGCTGGTTATTGATTGCATGAAGCGATGTGATGCTCTGCTTGTCCTGCCTACCAGAAATTGCGTCTCTGTCATCATGCTTTGGTAGCTTGTAACTCAAAGTAGTAGCAGAACTTTTTGCAGGAGGCATGATGTATTTATCCTTCTCTCTGCGGTGCTACCCATATTGTAGTGGTTCCTGGTGA
>NW_009600979.1:1075-10596 GCF_000690535.1 Cariama cristata
ATAACGCTACTGGTAGTAACACGGGAAAGCAGAAAAAGTCTCACAGCATTAGTGGTGCTTAAATTGCAGAAAAACTGATGCCAACAGGCAGGAAAAAAAACTGATGGGAGGAAGGGGAAAAAAGGAATTATTTTTTTAGTCATTTGTTATTCGACAAATTCGAGTTTACAAGCTCTAGGCCAAATTCTGTCTTCTGATTCTTGCTTAGGTGCAAGAAGGGTGTATTTTTATTAGGGATCATGATTTATTCATGTTGAGGAAATGTTCTGTTTGTACCAAGTTCAGATTGCAAAGTGGTAGTTGGTAGATGACATTCAGACTGGAGATTTCCCACGAAACAATGTGAGAAAGTATTTCTTTCCTGAAGTCCATTTCCCTTCACAGATAGTTTCCCACCATTAAATATCCAGCAGTCAGGAGAAAGAGCCCCAACCTGCCCGGCAGCTGCATTTGCTGCGTATGGAAATGCAATGCCCATCCATAGCTTTACGGAGGGTTTCTTTTCCACAGCGTCTGAACCAAACATCTCAATTCAATCAAGAAGGGGAAGACCTGGTTTTCATTAGCTGTGAAGACTTGCAGAATCACATTAGTTGCAGTTCGTTAGATCTTATAATTGTATTTGCTGTGTGTCGTGATGAGGGAGTGAGGGGTTTGGGTGTGCATGGGGGGAACCCAGCTCGTAGATCATTCCCACAGGACCCATGATTAGCTTCTGCTGTCTCAGTCCATCGGGATCAAGCCCAGAGTTTTATATTTCCCTCTCCGCAGAAGAGCAGGTGGATAAAATGCATCACGTGCCAGGACGTTGGTGTGGGGGGCAGGAAACAGTTGGGTTTATTTTGCCTCGCTACCCCACGCTGCTCCAGCTGCCTGCGCCTCGGTGGGGATGTGAAGCCATAGGACACGCTGGACTATCACAAGCAAGTGGTGGTTTTGTTTGCCCCAGCTCTGCTTCCAATTGAAGGGACAGAATGACATCATTATGCTAGTCTCGGAGAAAAATTGCAAGGAAATGGTGCAACAACGTGAGGCCGTGAAAAGACGTGGTCTGTCAGCGCTGCTCCCACTGCGCAAGGGCTTAGCCACATTTTCAGTTCTGTTGTGTCAACCAAGGAAGTCAACTCAAAAGAGCACATCTGAAGACCTTTCCCAGCGAGTCACCACGCATTAACCTCCCCTACTTTTCTCCGTGATTTATAGATACCTCCTCTCCTAATTCTAGGTGTCTGAAAGTTCACCGGTCTGTAAGAGGAGACTAGGTACGACCAGCTGCGAAGGTCATACCTAGTCTCCTCTTGCCTTTGAAGGTACTCCTCTCTCCACAGGCAGAAGTTAGACTTTACTGACCACGCAGAGCATACAGGCAGCCAGTTTAGATTATTTTTAGATGACTGAAGTTAAGGCAGCACCTTTCCTAGAGGACCGCATGGCTGTGTTTCGAACTCGAAGGAGAGAAGGAAGATCACGTAGATGTGTTACTGGCTGGGGACAGCAGATATCTGGGATCAGTTCTCATCTCTGCCAAAGAGCTCTTCAAAACTGCTGAATTCTTCTTTGGCTTGGATGTTTTTTTCATGAAAAGGAAGTTATTTTACACAGGGATTCTCACATGTGCTGCTTAGGTCTTATCTAGGTAAAATGTAAACTGCAGGACAGGGACCATCTCCAGCGATGAAAAAGGCTCTGCATATATGCACCAGATATTTAAGAAAAGCCGATACTCCTAATGAAATACAAATGCTAAAAAGTTAAAAATCACTTTATTGATTCAATTTGAGTGAATAACGAGAAATACCAGCTTGAAGTAGCTCTTCACCTTTACAAAGCACATCAGAGGGTGAACGCTGTTTGCTTAAAATTGGTCTGTCACTAGGTTAAATGACTGACTGCTGCCTCTCTTGCTGAGCGATATTACACAGCTCAATTCTCACTAATTCCTTTTGGTTCAAGATTATTTAATCTTAAATATAACAGGCCCTTCTGATGTAATTTGTTCTCTACCTCCAAGGGCCATCACTTAACTTCCCTGGAACACGCCTACCTTCCAGACTTTCATATCTATAGATTATGTGCTAGCGTTGGCACTCAGTAATCTGGGCTTTTTAGATTTGAAATCCCTTCGCTTAGATTTTTCAAAATTGGAATGATTTTGGTGTGCTTTATTTTAGGAGGGACTCACTCAAGGTGCATTAAAAGGCTGTAATGTTCTGACAGCTGGATGCAAGGCATTTTTGAAATTTCTCAGTTTAGGTAGAGTTAATCTCACTATAAGTACTAAAATTTTAGCAGTCTAAAAGTTAAGTATCAGTGGAGGTCATTTAGCCTTCTCCTGTGAAAAGAACAGAGGTGAGATCCCTCGGGTGGGATCCCGTAGATAGCATGTGGGTGAATAGAAACCTGTTTTTATAGACGTAGACATACAGAAGTTGAATCCCACTCTTAAACAGTCGTCTTATTTTTTTAAAAAAAAAAGTCCCACTTCTTCTTCAGCAGCATTTCATTGGGGACAATCAGAACATTGTGTTTTCCTGCTGCATATTTTGCAGTCCTCTGTATTTTTATAAGTTCAGGGTCCTTTGGAAATTGGAAGTAGCCTCTAGAAAAGTACTGTCTATCCATTGTGTTTCACGGGCCTGATTCAGCCACCCATTGAAGAACAAGTATGATTGCCATGGATTTTGGAGGTCTTTTAGGTCAGATGACAGAGGCAATCTCTGTGTGTGCCCCCTTCCCAGGCGAGAGGGAATTTCTCGGTTTCCATTATGATTACCTGAGTTTACAAAAGGGTTGCTCAAAATGCCGTTGCACTGCAAAGACTGGAAGGGGCCTTGGCATGGTAGAATTACACAGACAGCAAAGCGCAATTATAAACAGGCTGTGTTTAATATGCAATAGCATCTAGTTCCAGCTATCAGGAGTAGTTGTGTCAGAGATGGAAAACACTTCACAAAGACAGCTTTCATTTCTATATGCTCTAAAGTATGCAGTAATCGTGATCTAATTACCTCACTGCAGCCAGAAAGCAATATGGGATATTGTGGGGGTGTGGGAAAGAGCATAATGTGCTACAATTAAGCTGTAATCTTTGGCATGGTCACTCGTCAGATAAAGCTTTTTTTCTGCTGTCGCATTCGAGACAGTCATTATTTGGCTGCTAAAGCCTGGGGAAAATATGTGGTGGTGTTCCTAGGAGCTGTTTCACAGAGGCTTCATTATCGGTTTCTTCCTCAGCAGCTGGCCAAGCCCAGCCGATGCTCTGCATTTGCGGGCTGGGTCCGCAGCCCTCCGGTTCTCCCTGCTTGTGCTGGGAGGGTTTTGCACTGCTGGCAGTGAAATGGGGGTAACGTTACTACCCATCGTGGAATCGATTTGTGCGCTTTAAGTCACTAGTGTAAAAACCTGTTTGCTCAGGACCTGATTTATGATGGAAGATACCTTTGGTGGAGATTTGTGAGCATATGGTTTATACACAGAAAGACCTTGTGAATATGGCAAATAAATGTGCTAGCTACGTGACAAGTTGGGTGCATAATTATGCACATGCATTAACCCCAAGATGTAGATGGTGTTTCACTGGGAAATAATCATGTTCACATGCAATTATGCTCACCGTCCATTGAAAATCCAGTTTTACCGTCTGCTAAGAAAACCTTGCTGGTGACATCTTTTATTTTCTACAAGTCTCCACCTTTTTAATAGAAACTATTCCACTGCTTGAAGCAAGCTCTTTAGGTCACATGCTAAATTGTTCATACTACTGTCCGGATTCTTCCCACTTTCCCAGATGTCTTTCTAAGGAGGAGAGGCAGCCTACGATGCAGGCTTGTGTGGAATTGCTAAAATTCTAGTAGGAATAGAGAGGAAAGCATAGAAGGAGAAGTCAGGTCGACTTTGAATATGTTGACCTTGAGGTGACATGGTCTGACAAGGCATGAATGAGTCGATTGGAGTATGAATGCAGATTGCGGTGTAGGTCGGCATTTACTGCTGCAAAAGCCTTTTTTAGTTTTTCTGCAATGCCGCGGATAGATGGTTTCAGAGAGACTTGGTTTCTTTTTAGGAGATGTTAAGACTCAGAAGGGGTTAAATGTGACCAGTGGTTTGGGACTGTTCAGCTTTGTCTTAGATCTGTTTTTGCATTATAGAGCACACACACCCTTTGATAAGAAGCCAGCTATGATTTCTGTAAAAGTAGATACAGTGGGGAATTAGATCAGAACCTCATTATTCTGCTGCTTCACAAAGCAGAAACATGAACTATTTTGAAGGCTTACGGCACGCACAGCCTCGGCAAGGCTGGTCTGACAGCCTGCAACAGCAGCGCGGTCCGTGGCAGTAATTCCTTCCAGCATCAGGCTTTCAGGACCAGGCCCTAATTATGTGCACATCTGGTCTTCTGCAGCAGTTCTTCACTGCTTGGAACAAGACGTGTCTGTCTTTAACTGTTCTCATTAAATGGGTGCTGCCGAGCCAAGCAGCTCAAAACACAACTGCCCCAGAAGAGCTTTAATCTGTTCTAGGAAAGGATTTGTCCTGATTTAGTGCACAGGAACCCCAAAAGTGAAATGCAGTGGATGATACTGCATGAGAAAGGTGATCTTAGAGTCATAGAATCGTTTACATTGGAAAGGACTTTTAAGATCATCGACTCCATCCATAAACCTAGCATGGCCACACTATTTCTGATATCTTGGTCTTAAGGGTTGTGTAGTTCGCTACTGGGTCTACATATAAACAGCTAGAAGCCAAAACAAGGCAACGCAGACGCAGAAACGGTAACACAAATCGGCCTTACACCTTTTTGACAGTGCATTTGGAGAAACTTCACAATCTTGATTCTCGTGATGCTATGGTGTTAGGAGAGATTCTGCCAAGCAGGACCAGAAGCATTTAATTGCAGCTGCTCTTATCCACCTCTCACCGATTGAAAGCAAGGATAATGTTTCTGTATTCAGGCTGTCCCATAGTATCATCTCTTTTAATGTAGCAATGCCTGAGAATTATCTGAATTTTCTTTTTTTTTTGATAAAATTTCAACATTTTTGTACTTACTTTGTTAGGTATTCATGCATGCTTATTGCTATTTTGATATCTTTATATAGTTTTTGTCACCTAGTAACAGAGGTGATTGCCCCAGGCAGCAACTGGGAACTGGGAGAGGGAGAGGAGCTGGTGAGAGGAGCTGGAGTGGGTCGAAAGCTGGGCATGTCCTGTGGCGGAGGAGTCCTGAGAGAAGATAAGGAGCTCTAGCACAGGGGGATCGAGGTCAAAAGGACCCACTGTTATCAGATGCTCAGTCGGAGATACGAAGGATCTGGTTTTACCAAGTTAGAACAGCCTGAAGCGTAATTTTGGCTGCGGTCCAAAGGCCCTTTCCCAAACTAATCCCAAGCACCACTTAGGAGTTAACTCTGGTCAGGGACCACCCCTGGAAGACCATTTGGATACAACCACCCTTTTGTGGAAAATAAGAAAGTTTAAAAGTAGGGGCTCAGGCTGTGCCATGCCAACTGGCTGCAGTACAAGACAATTATCCCCAACACGTTTAATTTACTGCTGTGGATGTAACCTTAATGTTCAGAGCAGAACTCCCATCAACTTGTGCAGACAGGCTCCAAACCAGGACTTGCAGTAGGAGATACCGATGAAAAGCTTGGCCCAAGTATTTTGCCCACACAGGGACAAACGCAGCCCTGACGCTGTCACAAAATGTGGGTGTAACGCTGTGTCAGGTTATGCCGTCGGGAGTCCATCGGCTGTGGCAAGCTACAGAAAGGAGAGGCTCAGGAGCTGCCTCCAGCTGCTCTGCCATTAAAGCATGGTGAGGCCACATGGTGGGAAAGGTCAGAGAACAGTTTCAATTTAAAATCAAGAGGTTTAGAGAGGGATGCTTGGGTGAAGGAAGGGTGCTTTAAGTTATTTTAACCCAGTTCATCATAGTGCTACAGTTAAGCTCACGCCAGGAGCACGAATGGCATTTCCCTGCCAGCGGCGTGGTATTTCCATGCATGCCGAGAACAGTCCTGACATGGAAACGGTCCTGGATTGAGTAAAGTGCATCTGCCATGTCCTCCCTCTTCTCTAAATCAAGGGCGTAGCTGGGTGTGAACTCTTGTTGGTGCAGGAGTTGTGGTAATGGATTTCCTTCCTTCGGGTGTTCTCTTTAGGGTGGCCTGAGAGAGTGTTACATACAAGGGACGTGCTCCGTCTTTGAGGACTTGGAGATACACTGCGCCTGCTGATGCCTGAGCTGGGTCTGAAGTTGCAGAGGGACTTTTCTGGAGAGGGACTTAGGTACCGGGACCTCATTAGGTCTCCTGTAGGATGCTAGCTTCATAGAGAAAGTCTGTTTTCAGTATTTGGAGGAACAGAAGATAAAAGGATCTACGTCCAGGGGTGTTACCTGTACCTGCAGGACTGTTTCTGCCGCTGCCTCTTTGCTGTAGCCCAGGCTTCTGTCCCGGTTTTATGTTTGAATGACCATGTTTGCAGCTGGATGTAGACAAAAGGACATTAGTTTCATGCTTCCCAGCTCCTGTCTCACTTCATGGTTCCACATATCTTGTACTTTACCATTTTCTGGTTTAACGCAGCTCTCTGGGGGCTTGCTACCAGGCCAACAAAAATCTCCTTTAAAAATGACAACCTTCTTCCCCGCTCTCCCCTCTCCCTCCCAGGTCTGCACTGTTGGGATGGAGGGGATCTTCCGAACTGGGTGAGCTGACTGACCTGTTTTGCAGTTTGGCAGGGGAGAACTGAAGGCAGTGGGAGCAGGAGGGGTGGGAAGGAGAAGAGAGCAGTAGGAGACCGAGCAGCTGAAGAAGGAGCCCCGTGACCGAAGCTCGGCACAGAGGCGTGCATGTGAAGCTCCGGGGCAGTGCCCCCCTTAGCCGAATCCCGCCTGACAGCCCAGGACAGGGAGTTGCGATCCCACCGCCCTCCCCAAATCTCCCCTGTCCTGTCACGTTTCGCTTCTGGCATTCAAAGTCACTCAGTTGTCAGAACAATTTCTTCTCATGCCTACCCTCCATCTATAATTCATTAAGAAACCCAGAGAGGTGAAGCCGTTGGCAAAAACTCTGGAAAGCGTGGGCCGAGCGTGGTCTGCAGCAGGACGTGAACGAAAGGGCTATAAAACCCAGAAGCCAAGGGGAAGGCGGTTGGAGAGGGACGTGCTGCCATCTCCCGCCGGGCCTCCTGGGCCACCTCTCGCAAAGCACATCCCGCTGTAAACTGGGGCAGATCTTTGCTGAGAAATCCCAGGTCAGATCCTGGGCCTCACGCATGCTGGATCGGTCCGTTCCCAGGCTGCAAAGGAGTTCAGGTCTCAGTCCAAGCTTTTGCAGCAGCTTCCCCACTACTTAAAATTTTTACTCCATGTGCTCCGTAGAATTGCATCCTGTACCTTGGGCTCAAACCTGCATCACCCCAAATACAGTTTCTTCTGTTTGGCAAAAAATTTGCACTTCCACGTCATACACTCCCCTCATCACCAACTCAGGCTGAACTGCCTCAGCTCTGCTTTATCCCTGCATCAGCTGCAAGGAAAAATAACACATTACTCACTGTGAAAGTGCGGGTCATGCAATGAAGTAGCTGTCTTTCTGAAACCGCAAACATAACTGGGCATTTAAGTGCCGTTTTGAGGAAATGGCTACGGTTGTTATTTGTCATGTAGGTTCCGCTCATGGCAAACGTTGATGTCTAAAATGCAAGAGAAAGTTCCCCCAAGGAGGAGAAATTTTATTCAATATAGTGTAAGGACTAGTTTTCTGAACTGAGGGTGGCTTTGAAATGTGCACGCAAACTGTCGTTTGCATTTTGCCTTAGATGGAGTAACCAGTTTTCTTATCCAGGTGTCCCAGGCCTGTCCCTATTACTCTTTTTTACAATTTGGCATCACCAGCAACTTGTCTGGAGATTTCTGTGGAAAGCGTACAACAAAAGAAATCTTCATCTTAAAAGATCATCACGTACAAAAATAAAGAAAAAAACCAATTCAGTTGACCGTTACTGTGTCTCAGCAAGGTTAGACTATTCAAGTCTGGCAGTCTTTCCAGGCTGGAGGTAGGACTTTTTCAAGCCCAGCAGATGACAGGCCCGGCTTAAGCTCCGGCTTTAGGAGCAGGGTTTGCGGTCAGCTCTGAAGCACCCTCTCAAGAGCCACAAATCCCCGTCCCCAAAAGGCAGCAGTTCACCAGAGGGCAGCACAATATCACTTTTTATTGTAAAAGCAGGACTTAACCATTGCAGCTGTCTAAGAGCTTTTTGAAATTAGCTGCTTGTTGTTCCACAGTTACGATTGCAGGTAAGTTTCTCTTTACAGCAGCTCCAAAATCCATTATATTAGGCATACATTAACATTTTAGTGTCCAGGCAGTCACCAAGTGGAAGCGGAGGGGGTCCAGATGGTTGTGTTTTCAATGTGTCTCCCTGTCAGGTTTCTGGTCAGGGCAGCTGATGGGTGCTTGTCCAGCTTCAAGTATTTCAGAAGTTCTCCTGTGTTAAAGGCACCAGCCTGAGTAAATACTATTTCAGCCTCATCGTTCGAGAGGCATTAAACAGTAGGAGTAAGCCCTCTGATGGCACTTTGTGAGAAGGGTTCACAGAGGGTGAATGTTGGCATGCTTTTTTTTTTATAATTCTGTTTACTTCTGGTTGTCCTGTATGCTGAGCAGCTTCTAGGTCCTCCAGTGCTTATGCCAAACGCTCGCCGTTCAAGGAGCTAAGAGGAGTCACTCGTCACATCTTGCCTGCTCCATTTCACTCTCACACAGGGCTTCATCTGTTGTCAATCTGTTCCAATTTATTACTCTGTTCTGCTTGCACAGGTAACCGGTGTCTCCAGCAGTTTCCTCCCCTGGTTCAAGTGCCACTGTACTTTTCTGACCTTCTCTGACCTCTTTCTTTCTTCATACAGTCAAAGCTTTGGTATCTGAATTCCTGCTCTTTTGCTGTAGATTAACTACGTCTCCTGTCCTTGGTTTTCTCTTTCCTCCATTTGGCTTCTGCCTGGTGGGATGTCTCACGTCTAGCTTCGGTCTTGCACTTCACTCCTGACATTCACACGTAGGTCTCCCTCAGCTCTCTCCCTCTGATCTCCCTCCTTTTTAAGCTCAGTCTCAACTCCATCCGCTCCTGCTCATCCCGACACTTCCTAACCCTCTACTGAAGTCTTCAAAGATGCAGCTTTTCCATGGGGCTGCTCCCCATGCATCCTTAGCTTTCCTTAGCTCAAATATTATCTTTATTTAAAGGCCAGCAGCCTTAAGAATGTATGTGTAGAATGAAAGAATAACTTCTGTGCCGTATTAGCTTTTGATACTTTACTTAGTCTTCTGAGAGGAGTGGAGTATTGTTCTTCAGAGTAGGTATAAAATCATGAGCTTAGTAGCAGAAATAATTTAAATATCTTTCAAGATAATTTTGTGTCTGCTTTAAAAAAATAAATGTGATTCTGTTTTAAGAAAAAAAGAAAAATACTTTGAAATCCCCATTCATTTTCTTATATTTTTCTT
>NW_009600979.1:10615-13413 GCF_000690535.1 Cariama cristata
GGGGGAGGGGAAGTGCTTCTTTTTCATTTGCATTCTCTCTTTTTATTTCTTGGGAAAACTAAGGAAGAAAAGATAACAAAAATGCTGAAAAAAGATTTGATTCAGTTTTCATTCTGTTCACATTTCATTTTCATTTCATCTTTTTTTTCCAAGGAAGGAAGAAAATTAGGATTTTTTTTTTTAAGGCAAAAGGATGGGAAATAAGAAGGTAAAAGATCTTTTAAGAATAATTTTTAAAAGCTTTAACAGGGTAGAAAATGTCTTTGAAAATCCATAAAAAATAAAAGTTGAAAAATAGTTTCTATTCAAAACACTTAACAAAGCTTTGGAGCTAGTTAAGGCAGCCAGTGCGATGTGCTTTGTAGTGTTTTCTAAAGGAGGCCAGTCCCTCAGCTCTACAGGAATCCATCCCAGCGCAGGGTGCCCTTGCACCTCATCAGAGAGGTCTCTGCAGGCATTACACCAAATTTTCTCCTGATGAAATCTGATTCTGCTTCTCTTAAGGTCTCTCCATTTCACAGTCAGTGATGTGACTGTGACTCAGTGTAGAAATAACCCGAGCTTTGCTTTGAAATAGGGATGAGGCAGGACTGTATCAGATTCCTATCTGCAATATACATCATTTTTAAGTGGTCTGCCATTGCTTTTAAATGTTTAATTTTCCAGGCTCTACCAAGATAACCACAGAGGCACATTGCTCGGCAGCGGTCATCCCCAAAGAGTGGTGCCTCTTTGGTGTTGATGCTCAAGGCTACCAGTAAGACTTATCTGTGCTTTGGCAAGGGTGCGACACCTACTCTTCCCATCCTGTGTATTTATGGATTTGGAGAAGTTACACATTATCTGGCTTTCTTACAACTTGGCCAAACTAGAAATATTTAACTACACTTTGAAGTTTGTCTTCCCAGGATCGGCAACTTTTTCCATCTTTTGTTTTTTCCTTCCCATTCCAAGTTATTGCAATGCCGTTCTTAAAATGCCGTTTTTTCTTCAAAAAGAAAAAAAAAGCTTTTATCCACCATGGATAAATTAGTAAGAATTGGTTCTTCTTGAAAGGTGTCCAGAAGGCTGATCCTGCATGGTAGAAACCAATGAGCCCATTTTATCTAGGAACAGAAACGTTACTTGTAAGAGCTACCCAGTCACATAGCTTAGTTGTTAAGTTTCTTCTGCTGACTCACCAGGTTCCTTTGTGTTGATCAATCTTGAAGTCTGGCTGAAAGCCTGTAAATAGTCTTTGCATAACCTATTCCTAAATTACAGAGAAATTGATATTTTCAGCAGTGCAGAACAAAAGACTTCTTTTTAATTTTGCCGTGTCAGCAATGTATTACATTAAAAATACGTAGAAAATTTTAGAATATATTGTATACCAAAACTGGTATATCGTAAATATTGTTTACCTGGGATGTTTCTGCAGGGGCTGCTTTGCTGTAGCAAAAGTTGTGTTTATTCAAGTTCTTAAAAATCACTCTGTCTACTTTTCTCATTAGTTGTTTTCTTCAACTCAGGTGGGGAGAAGCAGAAAAAGAAGGTTCACTATTATTTCTCTCCAGACATACTATTAAGAAAATAATCATTCACACACAAATAAGATTAGATCTGATCCACTGCGAGAAAGGTTTTTGTGCTATTCCTTTCAAAGACTTCCCTAGCTTATTTGTCACTGTACTGTAAGCACCGAATCGCGTGCAGGCAGGAGATGTTGGGAGGGAAGGAGGTGAGTGCCTGCTGCAGCTCTTTTTGGCTTGTAAACTTTGCAGAAGTTGTAGTTGGTTTTGAAAACTCACTTTTCAAAGAAGTTAACAAACATCGCTGCAAAATAGATTACTCTCTCCCTTCGCAGTTGATTTATAAACTTTTTCCTCAAAGTACGAGTACAAAGGTACTGTACTACCTTTTATTCATGTTGAGATTGCAGATAGTTAAGAGCTTGCGTTAATATTTGACAAGGTTTGTTCTATGTCAGTGTCAGAAATGTAGCTGAAAATCTTTCTGACTGGCTGGCTTGTACTTGAAACTGGCTTTTTGTGATCTGGATTTGAAAATCTCTCCTGCCAGATTTGTAACTGTCAGATTCATTACCTTCAAACCTCTAATGGTGTTTTTCTTTCTGCAGAAACAGAAGGTGCCCGCAGCACAGATGCCAGCCTTCTCCAAGGAATAACCTCTTCGTCCCCAAGTGACGCCAGCTCCTGCTAGCACCATGGGGCCAGAGGGTGGTTTCTTAGGCGGTGGACAGGTCCACATGATCCTGTGGGGAAGTTTGGCAGCCATGACAACACTCTTGTTCCTCACCTTCCTCATCTTCCTCTGCTCCAGCTGCAACAGGTGAGGCTCGGGAGCTTAGGAGGCAGTAACGGTTCTTGACTCAAATAGTGCGGGGATTGAAATAGCTTCACTAATAACCAGTCAGCAAGCAACACTGAGGACTTCGGTACAGAAATAAAAAAAGTACAGTACAAAATCTGTTTTCAGAATAAACCTGAATTTGAATAGTTCTGTCCATTCTAAAATCTAAAATTTTTTAATTTTTTTTATTTGCTGTGAAGGAACAACACTGTAGTGTTTGCTGGGTGCTTTCTCCTAAGCTGGAGCCTGGAGCGCAGGCGTACACTGACCGTTAGCAGATCACACCGCTAGCCTGAAACAGAAAATTAGGTGGGCCGAGCAGGACCAAAAGGGTATAGGTAAAAAGGCAAGGAAAACGATTTCTATGTATTTCAGCTTTGCTTGGGCCGTTCCCGAAGACTAGGGAATTGATCCTGCCATTCAAGCCAAAATGAGCAAGAATCAAA
>NW_009600980.1:0-327 GCF_000690535.1 Cariama cristata
TGGTCAATGGCTCAATGTCCAAGTAGAGATCGGTAATGAGTGGCGCTTCTCAGGGGTCGGTATTGGGACCTCAATTATCTAACATCTTTGTCGGTTACTTGGACAGTGGGATTGAGTGCACCCTCAGCAAATTCACTGATGACACCAAGCTGTGTGGTGCAGTCGACACGCTGGAGGGAAGGGATGCCATCCAGAAGGACCTGAACAGGCTTCAGAGGTGGGCCTGTACAAACCTTATGAAGTTCAACAAGGCCAAGTGCAAGGTCCTGCACATGGGTTGGGGCAATCCCAAGCACAAATACAGGCTGGGTGGAGAATGGATTGAGA
>NW_009600980.1:340-45652 GCF_000690535.1 Cariama cristata
GTTGGTTGATGAGAAGCTCAACATGACCCAGTAATGTGCACTTGCAGCCCAGAAAGCCAACGGTATCCTGGGCTGCATCAAAAGAAGCATGACCAGCAGGTCAAGGGAGGTGATTCTGCCCCTCTACTCTGCTCTGGTGAGACCCCAACTGGAGCAGTGCATTCAGATGTGGGGCCCCCAACATAAGAAGGACAGGAACCTGTTGGAGTGGGTCCAGAGGAGGGCCACAAAGATGATCAGAGGGCTCGAGTACCTCTCCTATGAAGACAGGCTGAGAGAGTTGGGGTTGTTCAGCCTGGAGAAGAGAAGGCTCTGAGGAGACCTTCTAGCAGCCTGCCAGTATCTAAAGGGGACCTACAAGAAAGCTGGGGATGGGCTTTTTACAAGGTCATGGAGTGACAGGACAAAGGCAATGCCAGCTAAGATAGAATAAGATAACCAGAAGAAAAGATTAGTTTTCATTTACCGTGTTTGCACTGGATTGTGAAAGATGCCCTAAGCCAGGACAAGTGTTATCAAAGGAGGCACGTTTTTTTACACTTCATTTGGCCTTGTTTTGGGCTCTGGGCTATGACAGTGTTTGGGTTTGAGATAGGATTAGGACCGGCAAAGCTGACCGATTTACACTAGCTGGTACTCAGCTAGTAACCAGGTCAATGATGACCAGTATTTTGCTCCTTTACTGAACGTGGCACCAAACATTTCAAAAGTCTGTGACTGCTGTTTAGAAACTGGGGAGTCTCCATGTTCAATTCCTGAAACACTTGACCGGACTGAGGTTTTTCTCCCATCTTCAGTATTCTTAATAGATAGTAAAAAAAACACTGCTATAGTAAGAAGCTCTTTGTATTTAGTCTCTTACTTTGGAGCAGGCAGAAAAAATGCCTGGAAAGAGATACAGAGGGATACTGAGGGGTAACAGTATGAGTGCTTACTACTTGTTCTCCAATAAACAGGATTTTGCTTTCAATTTTCAACCTACCTGTATTAATGACTAATTTAAACTCATTTACTATTTTGCCAAATTTATCTGTTGGGTTTTTTTCCTTCTTATGGATAACAGGCTTAACATAGTTATAGACTGTAATCATAAGGCCTTTCAGCTTCTGTTTTACTAAGTTAAAGAAATTCAAACATCCTCATGACCTCTTGTAAAGCAAGTTCTCCGTTCTCCCAATCAGCAGAGAAATTTTTTGTTCTCTGAAGGAGAAACTCTATGTAAAAACTATTTTGAATATCAGGAAAAACATCCCTCGCAAATTACAACTCATACACCAGTAGGATTTGTACTCCTAGAAGAAAACCAGCTATATTGAGAGCAGATACACCGGAGCATGGGACTTGAAGCTCACTCACCCTTACAAACTCTCCACTCTCTGTGACTACTTCATCATACTTAATCACACAGATGCTTCAGATGGCATGCTAAATCAGGTACTGTCCATATTGTAAGTTCAGGAAAGCTTTTTGAAATCTTCAACAGCAGGCCCCTGTATATATTTTACCATATCAGCCTTTTCAGCTGTAAATTTACAACCCTATTAATTTCTGTTTTTCACTCTGATTTCTGTCTAACAAAGTAATAATCTTAGGGTTATATGAAATGACCAATGCCTTACAGAAAAATAAATAAGAAACAGTACTTTGTATTGAAAAAATCAATTTTAGTACAGGTAATTTCTGACACACAGATTTTTCACCATCTAACTTTATAGCCAAAAGCTGTTTACTTTCTCCAGTTTGAACCTTTCAGATGCAGTGCCCTCAGAATTCTCTGTCTACACAGCCACTGTCAAAAAGTGAAAGGGGAACTTTTGATTTATGTTAGAGCTTCCAGGAGGCATTTATTTTATTTTCAAATGAAACTATGTATCCAAAAGTATTCAAATGGAAACTACTTCCTCATTGTCTTTAAGTAAGCAAATTCTGTTGACATCAAGAAGTCAATTCTAAGGTTACATACTAGAAGCATGTGACTAGAATTCAAATTATTGGTGTAGTAGTTTCAAGTGGTTGAGTCAGTGAATGTACCTGTCAGGTTTAGGTACCAATTAGAAAGATACCGTATTACACACTGTGTGTTAAAATGTTAATGTATTATAAATACATTAAAATGTATTGCAACTTCTTTTTTTTTTTTTTTTTTTTTTTTACTATACGCATGTGGTAGATTAATTCAAGCATAAAGAGACATAACTACAAGTTGAATTACATAAAGAGGAATGATAGCTCATTATTTAGCTCACCTCAGGAATCTTCCCTATTATTGATTTATTTTCTAATTTTCTAACAATTCACTGATAAAGTTGTTAGAAAATGATTGTAACTAAAGAGGCTAGTTCTGCATGTCTCTGATTCAATGTATCTTTCCAAGAATCCTGCACATCCAACAACGCTATTCAAAGGCAGCATTAAGGCAAGAGAGGAACTCTTTTCTAAATACATCAAAAAAGATGCTGCAGTGAAGTTCATGCCTCAGAACCTGTGTCAATGATCACAAACAACGGAGCATGTAATTTGTGAAGGATCACAACACAGCTAATAAAAGGTGATCCTTACGTTTCAGTTATACACAGAACTAACACATAAAGATGCAAGCAAAACAGAAAAGTTCAAGGAATTAATTGGAACTAAGCAAGGAAACACTTGCTTTAGAGATGTGACATATATTCTAAAAAAATAGCTTTTGGGAGGTGGAATAAGCATTGATAAAATATTCTAATGATTGTGGAAAGGTAATTGGGATTGAATTGAAAAACTAACTTACAGATTCTGCGTGCTCCATTACAGCCAACACAAAGAAGACATATTCTTGACCACTGAGCAGTTGTTTATTCTCAAAGCCACCATAGTACTTCTTATCCCCCAACGTGAACTCCGTAGGAAGAACTTCAAAGTGAGCTGCAATATATGGCTTTAATTCAACTTCCCTCCCAAGACGAATGCTTCTGCGTTTCCTAACTATCTCCTTAAGCAGCTTTAGAACGGGGGAGGGGGGGGAGGGGCAGCGGGGAGGGGAGGAGAGAGAGAGAGAGGAAGAACAGAAAGATAACTGTAAACAATTTTAATGTAACTTATTGACAATGTAATGAGAAAATTTAATGCATGACCAGGAACTGCAAGAGTACAATTTATCCACATTTCATGGGGCATATCAGTATCACTAAATCAGTTCTCGCAAAATCTTCCAATTTCTTGCCATCATTGTTAAGATAAGATACTAGGTAGCAATTGTATTGCCCAGACTACAAACATAAAACAATTAGATCAAATTTCAGTGTCTGACATTGTTGTCTCCAGGGGGAGAAAAAAGCTAATAAAGCACTGTATCTTCTTTGAGGACATATATACACACATAATATACATATATATAGGGGTGTGTATGTGTATATATATATATCTGAACTCACTCACAGAGTAGAATTGTACAATCATTTCTTTTGGAAAAGACCCTTAAGATCATCAAGTGCAATTGTTAACCTAACACTGCCAAGTCCACCACTAAACCATGTCCCTAAGCACTACATCTACATGTCTTTTAAATACCTCCAGGGACGGTGACTCTACCACTTCCCTCGGTAGCCTGTTCCAATGCTTGACAACCCTTTCTGTGAAGAAATTCTTCCTAATATCAAACACAAACCTCCCTGATGCAACTTGAGGCTGTTTCCTCCCATCATATCACTTGTTACTTCGGAGAAGAGGCCGACTCCAACTTTGCTACAACCTCCTTTCAGGTAGTTGTAGAGAGCGATCAGGTCTCCCCTCAGCCTCCTCTTCTCCAGACTAAACCACCCCAGTTCCCTCAGTCGCTCCTCATCAGACTTGTGCTCCAGACCCTTCACCAGCTTAGTTGCCCTTCTTTGGACAGGCTCCAGCATCTCAATGTCTTTCTTGTAGTGGGGGGCCTAAAGCTGAACACACTATTCAAAGTGTCACATCATCAGTGCAGATTTCAAAGGGACAACCAGTTCCCTAATGCATAATAGTATTTTCTTCCTCCCTATGAATATGCAACGTACTTTCTTATGTCCTGTTTGGTATAACAAAACTTAGTAAGTTTTTGTAATTATTTGAAAACTAGGAATAAAAAATAAAAATTCAAAAAACCCCATAAGTTTTAAAAATCAATTTATATTAACTATTTTTAACTTCTTCTGGTAACTCTGAAATATAAACAACTCAATACTAAGTCGGTATGAATAGCTTTTTTTTATTAGTCTCTAACATGAGGACTACTGAGCACTCTGGCAATATTAAATTCCTGAACATTTCAGGGAAAAGAGTGCTTACAAATGTACTTCACAAACAGCAAATGAACTGCATAAGAGTTTATAAATCTATAAACATGTATTACATCCCAAACCTGAAACTGACTGCCATTTTATTTGTTCAGAAGCATGAAAAGTTATGTTCTTCATGGTTTCTATAACACTACGCAACAGACTGGTGATAGGAATAAATAAGAGGACCTATGAATCCTAAGACAACTTTTCTAATGCTAGACTACAAAATATTATCTACCATCCTATCACAAACAACCTACAGTTCAGATTTTAACTGTTTAATCTGGCTTCCAAAATGTAACTTTTCTTTATTTCATAAAATATTTCTTCTGATGAACAAAGCTAGAATTTACATCAGCACATTTACAACAAGATTAGATGCTAGGATCAAACTTGTAAAACATCTACTAACTAATGAAGGAACTTCAGCTCATCTGGTATAATCCATTCATGAATTACTTATTAAATCAGACAAATGCTTATTCAATATCTTTTACGACTTCAGATATACTGGAATTCAACAAATATTAACCTGATTTGATTCTAAGGCCTCTTTATGGTTCCCCTCATTTTTTGCTTAAGAAACTTATTCAAGGTCCTGTAGTCTCAGACTGCAACCCATAAATTTTCCCAAGGTCACAGAAGGCATTTCAGCACACAAACAGTGCTAATACAGTAGATCAGCACAAACTTCATTAGGAGGAGAAGAAAAATCTCCAGAGCTAGATAGAGATCAATAAAAAAAGAGATTAAAATCTAATCTTCACTATATATTTTCATTTTAAAGAACACGTTTAGTCAGGGAAGTTCTCTCTTCCTTCATCTTCTTCCTCAGTGTTAGGTCTTGGCTTAGCAAGCTCATCTTCTTGCCTTCCCCACATGGGATCTCGCATTTTGCAGTTACACAATTAACAATTCTGATACATGTAAAACAATCTACTGTTCACTCTGCTACTGAGACAGAAGCTTTTAATAACGATTACTTTAACACCCCTTTTCATTGAAGTACATATTTCAAATGTAGGCTACAGATAGACACGGAAGTAACCTGTACCACTTTGATCCAAACCTTCTTAGCATTGAGGGCATTTGGATGTCACCCTTTCAAAGATCTACAGCTTTCCAGCTCTAAGACTGAGTCTGTTTTCTGTGGCAAAGATTTTACACTAATTTAACTCTGGGTTTCCACGCTCCAACACGAATGTTGGTATATTGCAATGGATCCCCTGAGCAAAAAAGAACTGGCCATAATTTGAAACTAGAAATTATTATTCATTAGTCTAGGACTCTATTACAATCAGTAGTCCATATTTCTCTTTCATTCTTCCTAAACAGTTTAATGAGTAGCTAGAGTAAATTTGCATGGTATAAAAATGAAGGCAGTAAAGAACTGTAACATTAACAAGATTTCTATTTAGTTGCTTTATTGAAGGTGACTCTCACATCTGTTGGTAACTTCCTATGCCCTAGGTAGAGTTACTGATGGCAGAACATGAGGCAGAGACTAATCTAAGTTTGTTCCAGGTTGTTTCATCCTTTCTAAGATTTGCTGAGGTAAGTACTCTGTGAAAAGTTTGTATCTATATGAAGCCATCTTTTATAAAGGTAACAACAGCTATGCAGAGGGCTGAGCACTGACTATCCTGAAGTCTGCTGAAACACAAAGGTAGATAGATGTGATGTGATAGGTATACTAACTGGAAGTCAGGAACTACAAGTACTGCAGGGTGAGAAGAGGTAGGTGGCTTGAGCCATCCCTGAAGATAACTGATACTTTCATTTATGGGTACAGTTTCCACTGGAACTTGAAGTTATTTGTGTGGCTACCTCAAACAAATTCTTTATTGCATATTTTGAGATTACACTATATTTACAATTTCAATTTTAAATAACTTATAATGAAATGTCAAAGTCCTGCAAGAGTACTGCAATCAAAATTAGACTGAGATTGAAAGGGGAAGAAAAATGTTTGATCTTTATTTCTTTCATTTGAATTAGTAACATAAAATGCATATATTTAACAGATACCAATGCTGAAGTACTGAATTACAGTGGGTGAAGTGATCAGAAACTGAGTTTTGGCTATGAATGCTAAGAGTTAATTAGCCTGAGTCAAACAAAATTTGTTCAACTTTTTCAAAGGTGGTTATTCATCACTTAAGGCCAGCTAAACTTAGGTGTGTTTGTGTGTAGACAAAAATTTTGTCAGTGACATTGACTACACACGACTGAATAGACCTCAGGTAAACCTCTGGCCTCATACATATGTATTTCATATATAAATGGAGTTGTTGCCAAATATCTTTACTTGCACATATATCTCCTGTTGTACTTTATACCAAGATTTCAATAAAATTACTGAATTGATTTAAGACTTAACATGCAGGCTTTTATTTAGGTTTTATTGCTTATAAATCTAAAGTAATCCTACTAGGTAATACTTAGTGCAAATCATAATATTTTGTTTATATTTCATTTATTTGCATGACATATCTATTTAAAGTCACCAGATCTCACAATATTCAAAATAAAATGAAATTTTGAGTTAATAAAAAAGGATTGTATCTTTAATAAATATTTTTCTCAGATACACAATATCATCTAGTCCGTTGTCTGCTCTTTTAAGATTTTGCATTTCTCTTAGTTTTTTTCAGAACTGAGATTCAAGGAACCAGGAAGATTAGGTAAGTACAATAAGGCTGGAAAATCTTTTGGACTGGTCAGTTCTGTGCTGCAGTTAATGCTCCAGAGTAGCATTTTCTGCAAATACTTTTTTTTTTCTGACAATCTAAGCAAAGTATTTGGAATATACTACTTTGGAAAAGCTATTATTCAACCCTTTCTGATACTAGGCAGATATCTGAGGTTGTACTAAAAAAAAAGATATGCACAAGTATCTTCACTTGATCATCAGGAACTATTTGCTCAGAGAGTAGTGTGGTTAGTTTTTGTGGGTTATTTTCCAAATTTATTTATTATGACACTGCTTTCACATGTTTGTCAGGAATAGTACACCTAAAAACAATATGTGTGTGTTTTTTAAGCAAGAAGTAAAATAGTCTTTTAAGTAATTGAAACTGGATGAGTTAGCACGAAATACAGGTGCTGTCTGCTTTTGATTTTTCTCCTACTTAGTACTTACTATATGTATTGGTGGCAATTCTAAAAGATATTTCAAGGGTTTTAGTTCTTTATCAGAAATAATTTTCATTTTCCAGTCAATGCATATCTTATTTCTTCCACCATTAATTCTACAATGTGGTCTCAATTATATCAGTAGAAGTGGGAAACAACCCATCCCAACCCAAATATTTCTGAATTAATAAATGCTCTTTATCAATCTGTTATACAGATTAATGCATCACAACTTGCATGATGATTAAAATGACCCTTTGTTATGAGAATCAGCAAGATCTGTAGAATTTAATTCCCCAAAAGTTCAATGTAATCTGGCACCTGTCTTTTAATCTGTTAATGCTGCTGAATGTGACTACAGTTTTCAGATGTTAAAAGTGGGTGGTAATATTAAATCAGTTTTCCATTACTGCATGGATCTTGCTGTTAGCTCTACTGTTTAACTGTATTTGATGTCACCTAGGACTATGATCATGAGCTGATGGCATTTACAATCTAAGTTATTTTAAAGGGAAGAAGTTAATAGATCAAAGCAAGTCATCACTGCAATTGAATCAAATGAGATAATCACATAAATGAAACTGGTCAAGAGGAAACACAGGCTTCAATCAGTCATTCAGCAGTAATGACAACCATGCCTTCCTTTGAACAGTTGTTTTTAATCTTCTGATTAAGGATCCTCCTGTTGCTGTATGTATTCTTCTTTGCCTTTTCTGATCAGAAAACAAACCAAAGACTAAAAGACTGCTGTTTATATTTTGAAAGCTTCGTACAGCAGTGTTACTTTGGTGAATATCTTTATTTTCTTTACATTTTGGTGCAAACATTGAAACTGATATCCGTTTTGTCAATGGGAAGAGGGAAAAAAACCCTTGTGATTGCTCCCAGATGCTCATTACTTCCCAATGATTGTATTATGGGGAAGCATATGGTGAAGCATCCCTGTAACATAAACCTTTTGAATCCACCAAAAGAAAATAGAAAAATAGATGGGATCCAGTCAAAAGATCACTAAATTTGGAGTAAAGAGATTTACTATGATCTCTGGTCTTTGAATTACAGAGATAGTATATGTACAAATTACCATAGCATCTCAATAAGATCTAACATTCTAGCCAGATATAACACCACCACCACCACCACCTGTCTTTTGTACAGGGCTTTCATATGGAGCTCTCAAAAGAGCCTTACAATGATAAATACTCGTATTATTACGAATTTACAAATTGAAAGAAGACAGACAAGTTCACATAAGCTATACTGTTCTTCAGTAAAACAGAAGACAAGACTGAATGCTGATACTATAGTTTCTGGAATTACCATTATATTAATAACATAATGAATTGATATCTAGTATTACAGGGCTATTAGTGGGCTTATTCCCAAAATGAAAGTACTTCCACCCTTTGGGCTACTGTCATTTATAGTGTTGAATGATGAAACAATGTTGCTCTTTCCTACTTCATTCATTTATTTCTGAGCACAAATTGCCAGTAGAATGTAGACTACGTAAAAGTTTTCTAACCAGAAGCATATGAGAAGCAGGTAAAATACCACAAGAAGGTCAAATGTTAAATTACAGTGCAAATTGCAATTTAGCATTTGTTACAGGCTTAGTAAACACACCGTTAATGAAACAGACCTTTATTAGAGTTCATATAATTGCTGATTAAGCTTTTGCTGACAAATCATTTCACCTCCTGCACTTTTGCATTACGCCTTACAATAGGAAAAGAATAAAATATTAATGCCAACAAAGATCAGACACTTTGTGTGCTTTATTCCAACTCAACATCTTTATTGTCTTCTAATTTAAGTAATTTGAACTTTTGTGTCAGATCCTACAGGCTGATTCAAATATAAATATAAAAAATTCTGACAACCAAAACTTCTAAAACTGGTGAGTTAATTACATAACACTAATAAGATTGTTTCTTTAATAAAGGAGAAGACAACAACAAAAACATACAGTACCTCATCTAGTTCCATTTCATCTGGACTTTCCCACGGTTTGATAAACTTTCCACGAGACCTCTTCAAAGGCACAATAACTATGTAATAACCTCTGTAAAGGAAACGGTTGGACAAAAGTGAAGTTGAAGGAAAAGGAATAGATAAATTGATGGAGTAGGTGTCTGTTCAGAGGAACTTAAAAGAACATCGGTGTGTTGACAGCAAACTTTTGCACATTATTATGCCACTGCAGCCTTCCAAACATAAAGATTCACACTCTTGAAACCACATCCATTGCAAAACATTTGACAAACAAATGGCACTAATTACCTGGCTTTTCATGTAAACATATAAATATGTATATGAAACTTTAATTATAATGTTCTAAAATGCCTACATATTTGACTGCAGTTTATTATTTAATTTGAAATACAAGAGTATTGGGATATTTGTGCCTTGCCACCATCACACTGGGAAAAAACCCAGTCCCCTAAATTGAAACATATTACCGTATATTTAAATCTCAATTATCACTGCATCTTCCCCATTTCTAGGAACATTCATAATAGTAGGTTAACATAATGTATTTGTTGATGCCAATACTACTATAAACAGAAAATAAAGACATAGCATACAGTCCACCCACACACTCTTTGCTTTTGAGTATCAACCACCATCAGCTTTATCTACTGAAGTATTCTGTTCACAGTCATAGACAAGACAGCTTGATGTATGCTCTCTTTACAGCTAGGATTTGCAAATTACATAAATCAGTTTTCCTCAGAAACATTTTCTTGAAAATATCTTCCTCCTCTCACCCCCATGGAGACTAGTAAATTATACTTTCTAGTATAATAGAGATACGGCACTTTCCTTGTTTCCTTCACAAAGCCAACATACATGTCAGGCAGTTCCATAATTTCACATTAGTATATGGAAAGAAGCAGTAGAATCACAAAGTGGGACATTCAGGATAGTATAATATACATCTTGATAAATGCAATTGTCAAAAAGTCAAGCACTCTCCATCTCAGAGGAGTGGGAAAGAAGCTGCTCTCCTTTGTTTCTAGAAACAATAGAGCTTATTAAGAAGGTGTGTCTGGCTCTCCATTATGGAGGATAATTTTAGTGTCTCATGGACCACCTTCTCGTCTTCCAATCTGCCATATTTTACAGCCTATTCAACCTTCTGCAGCACTAACTATTCATTTTACTCAAGCAATGCCATTGAAAAACCCGAAGTAAACAATGCAAGACAGTCTACAGAAAAGGACTTGCCTTACAATTAATCACAAATTATCTTAGTCTAAATTGACTCTATATACTGTCTTTCTTCCGTAACAGTGCACGTCATTGCTCTATTTTAATCGTCTCTTCTCAATTAAAGCTCCTTCCCATAAAAGAAATGTAACAAAATTTTAGATTTTTAACTACTGTAGTAAATGCACATACTTATTAATTCTTGTGTTAAGAAATTTGAGAAATTTCTCCATGGAAATGCTGAGCTCCAACACAAAGTGGTGGAAACAAGAAGTGTTTGTGACAGGTTTTTAACTGCTACTCACTTGCTGTATTCCAGTATTTAAATAAAATCTGCAGCATGCATTCTTATAGCAACAATATAACAAATTATCTTTTACACTGATGTCCTCATTCAAAGCTGGTAAGGCTGGTTGAACCCAGATTTTAAAACTGAGTATGTATTTTAAAAATCCTTTTGTTACATGAATAAAAAATCCTAGTGAGTGATGATATATCCATGTATACAATAAGCACAAGCTACATTCCTTTTCTTTGACAGATGTCTAAGAATCAAGACAAAAAGCAATTGAGAATTGGCCCCTATATGTCTTTCAGACATTGAAGATAGATCTGCTGGATGAACTGCACAGCAGTCCCTCACTTATCCTTTTTTTAGCTTCTTGTTCTTTTTCAGCTAACATTGTTAATATTTTCTTTTTCAATCAAGAAACACCCAGCATGTAAATGTTACTTTCACACTCTTGCACACTTTCTTCATGCATGCCTCCCACTCACAACGTTGATCAGCCACTAAGACTTTCAGCATATAGAGTATTTTAAAGCTGAAAGTAGAAGTACACCAACAGCAAGCAGAGAAATGAAACTGTTCACACAAATATACAATGCTACAAACTGTAAAAGACAACAAAGTTCTATTATTCTAGCTAACTCCAGAAGATGCAGCATCTCTTTAAAAACATATTTTACTATTTACATTATTATTTGCTTGTTCGTTTTGAGCTTTTTTTTTTCGGGGTGGGGGGGAGAGGGTGAGAAATGGAGGGTTTGCTTGGATATTGCTTGAACTACTGAGTATTACAAAATGCCAAAGTGGTCTATAAAATCCTATTTCTACCTAAGACTTTGCAAAGATGGAGAAGATTCACAGAAACATGAATTGTCCTTTATACATAAAAATTGTTTTAGATTAGCCCAAATTACAACAGGAAAATGAAAAAATTATTCACTTGAGTTGACACTAGCAAAAGTGATCCATTTTACCTAGCATAAGGTGAGCTCTGCTCCAATTTCTATGCTGTATCAAACATTGAGATAATGACAATTACTTCTAACATCTTTAATAAATTACAAAGGCTTTTATAACATTACCCTCAGTCCCATTAGTATTTATCTGTAACTCATTAGAGCAAACCATCAGCCTGAAGAAGAGGAGACTAAGTAGAGATCTCATCACTGTCTACAGCTTCCTCATGAGGGGAAGCGGAGGGACAGGCGCTGATCTCTTCTCTCTGGTGACCAATGATAGGACCTGGGGGAATGGTATGAAGATGTGCCAGGGGAGGTTTATTTTGGATATTAGGAAAAGGTTCTTCACCCAAAGGGTGGTCGAGCACTGGAATAGGCTCCCCGAGAAAGTAGTTACGGTGACAAGCTTGACAGTACTCAAGCAGAATTTGGATAACACCCTCAGACACATAGTGTGAATTTTCAGGGTTGTCCTGTGCAGAGACAGGGGTTGGACTCAATGATCCTTGTGGGTCCCTTCCAACTCAGGAGATTCTACAATTCTATGATTCTATGATTAACTGTTTCACCTTCTGTGTAATTAGTATTATTGAAAGATTCTCAGCGTGCATAGTACTTCATAGTAAGATAGAGACAATCCTGAGCATATAATTTACCCATAGAGGAACAGCAACTGTAAAAATGTCAATGTAACTATTACACAAAATTGTTCTTCCCATACAAAGACTTTTACAGCTGTAACAATCGTACTTATTCTAGCAAGCATCAGGTAAGCTTTTTGTGTTAAGAATGTAGTGGCTTTGGTATGCCCGCTTCCAAGTGTCAAGTCAATTTTTTTTGTTGTTGTTTTCTTTTTCTGTCTCAGGCCTGATCACTTCTTCTTAAGAAATAGATACAGAAGGACGAGTTACATTATTTGCAAAATTGGCAGTTAGATCCCATAGGTTTAACGTACCTTTCCTGATGTCACTTAGCCTCTTTCATTTTTTTACACTACATAAAAGGAAAGGCATCTGCTCTTTTTCCACCGCTATCTTCTGTTATTGTTTGACCAGCTACCCTGCACTTTGTGAATGCTCTCTGTCATAAATCTTTTTTGAACTCATTCCGTTTTCAGTCTTCCTTAGCTGCATTTGTTACTGACCGCATCTTACTCAATTTAATGATAATGGCTACATTTTTCAGTTTTTCATCCTTCTAATGTCTCAAAGTCATTTCTTTCTTGACCTCAGCTGCCTCAAAATCCTCAGTCAGTAATGAAAAAGGGAAGCAGCTTTCTACAAAGCCATCAGTAAAAATCCACCAGGGAGAGGACAAGTTGAATCCCCAACAATATTTAATGACTTGCTCATTTTCCTCCCCATTTCCTTTACATTACACATGGGAACCTTATAGACCAACAAGAATCACTATAAGTAGAGCAATAACACTTATTGATTGTACCATGCTTCATGTTTTCTTGGCAAATCTTTATTGTCTAACCTTTCTAATCCCTGCTGACCGTGTGCTGTCAGCTCTTTAGTCCTATTTCTGCTGCTTAAATCTCCACAGCACCTTTTCCCCCAAAATCTAACTAACCTCCAGTAAACTCTCTGCCAATTTTATGTTGTTTTTTTTTTTTTCCCCACAATCTCCTGTTTTCTTTCTGGGACCAGTGGAGAGAACCTGAGATTTTTCTTTTAATAAAAATCTTCAGAACTAATTAACCTGAATTAAGGTAAGTGCAGTAACAATTCTTTAAAACTTCACATAGTCCTAGAATGACTGAACCTGAGTACTTTAAGGTACTGTAGCAGGGCAGCTACCCATCAACGGGTTATCCATTCTTCTTGAGAGGATACATTGTTCAAAACACAACTGGCTTCCTTAATTCCTCTTTGCTACTTGAAATCAGTGATGAAACACAAAAGTACTCTGAGAAACAACTACAGACTGAAGGGCAATCCTTCTCCATATATTTCCATCTAGATTTTACTCAGTCTTACATACTTGGCTAAGAGACAAACTTACAGAATAGTTCAAGTTGGAAGGAACCTATAACGATCATCTAGTCTAACCACCCGGCCACTTGAGGGCTGACCAAAAGTTAAAGCAAATTATTAAGGGCATTGTCCAAATGCCTCTTAAACACTGACAGTCCTGGAGCACTGATCACCTCTCTAGGAAGCCTGTTCCAGTGTTCGATCACCTTCTCTGTAAAGAAATGTTTCCTAATGTCATCTGAACTTCCCCTAATGCAGCTTGGAAACATTCCGATATGTCCTATCACTGGATACCAGGGAGAAGACATCAGCACCTCCCTTTCCAGTTCCCCACCTCAGGAAGCTGTAGAGAGCAATGAGGTCACCTCTCAGTCTCCTTTACTGCAAAGCAGACAAACCCAGAGTCCTCAGATGCTCCTCATAGGACACGCCTTCTATCCCTTTCATCAGCTTTGCTGCCCTCCTCTGGATGCATTTAAGTACCTTAACAAGAATCTGGCATTTTTCTTATTAAATTTCATGCCATTGACGATTGCCCAAGCTCCACTCTATCTAGATGCCTCTGCAAGGCCTCTTGTCTCTTGAGAGAGTCAACAGTACCTCCCATTTTAGTATCACCAAATATTAGTCCAATATTAGTCCAAGTACTACTGTGAGTGCTGTACTCTCTGTACTGTTACGAAGAATAAAGCCCTGGTCCACCATTATAGCTCTAGATTTTATTAACAGTAAGAATAATCATCTTTCTGGAGATAAAACCAATGGTGCATCATCATTCACTCACTTTATATTCTCATTTGAAGGTACTTCTGGAAGTTCCACAGTTATCATGCCATCTAAGTTGGTCTTTCCAATGAAGACTGGCTTGGTGCGAAGCACATCTGGCGCAGTCTTTGCTGTCACTCTGTGCTGAAGCCCTCCAGCACTATTCCCTCTGTTCGTCAGCACAAATGAATATGACGTCTCTGGCTTCAAGTTAGTGATCAGCTTTTGAGTAGCACGTCCATCAACCTCCACCACCATTTTCCCATCATCATAAAGGATCTAAATGAATATATAAATTGAAGGTGCTTTTGGTTACTAAGAGAAGGCAACTGATAACGTCACTAGCTATAAATTTAAAATGAAAGTTACTGGGCATTTTAGGCTGTAAGATAGTGCAGAGTTCACTACTGCAATAAAACTTACTCAGTTTCAGGGGAAAAAAAGTACTGCATTAATTTAAAGCAGTGTAACTACTCCTAAAATCCAGTTTCACTTACTCAAATTCCGTAGTTTTGCTTGAACACAGTATTTATATCAAGGTACAATTGTTGTTAAAGGTACCTTGACTTTTTCATTCACGCTCCTTATTCAGAAAAGTTGTTGAAACATTCAGTTCATTAACTACTGCTCTTCACTTGCTACTGCCTGAGATGACACAAGTGATGAAGAAAGATGCAGGAGAAATGCCAGCCAGACTGCAGGTTCATTGAGTCTCTTTATCTGGCTAAAGCTATAGTTAGTGGAGTAAAAGAATTATAACGCAAAAATGTGTTGTGGTAAATGTGAGGAGACAAAAATCAGAATAGTATTCAGCTACAGTCATTAGAGAAATTACTAAAAAAAAGAAGAAAATTAATCTTCTCTTTCATAGTTTTGTCTAAAATATAGTAGCAACAAACTACACACTAGCAAGGTGTTCATAGCAGGCATAGTAACAAGCTTGAGCCTGATTTGGTAATACTGCTGCAACGGTGGAAAGCTTATATCGCCAAATGACGGAATTTAAGAGTTTGGGTCAGTACTGCCGATTAGTTTGCATTCTTAAATACAGCAATATCAAAAAAATCCACATGTTCAGTAAGCTACTTAACCAGATGAATGACAACTTCTAGTTTCTGTATTTTCTCTTGTACAAATGGAAAGTAACTTACTTTGAAAGGCAAGGCTGAATTGTAATTTTCTGGAATTTCCCAGGACAGCAAAACAGAAGTCTTCATTACTGCTTTAACATGAAAATTTTTTGCAAACACTGCTGGAAAAAAAGAAACAATGTATATAAACAACATCTTGGAGTTTAGATCTTGTCATGTTTCCACTGCTATCTGGGAGTATTAGCTTTCCATTTAGGTAGAAAACCAAAAAGGATTCAATTCTCCTACCTGTTTGTTCATATTTAAATATCACATTTTAACTCATTCTCACTCTTATCTAGTGACAATGCAACAAGTACATTTTCCTTACCTGAAAGAATTGTGAAGATGTTAGCCAGAACTTGCTTGGCAAGGGACAACTGAATTCTAAGGCATCCAAAACATAGTAAGATTTACATACTTTACCTTTTGTGTTTGATGAACCTATTTTTATGAATGGGCCGGTCAGTTTTATTTACAGCTTCAAAAACACTGATATCCAAAGACTGATACTCCTTTAAAGGGCAACGTCATAAGCAGACAAATCCTACCTTGATCCACGGGTAGTGTCCTGAACTGGACACTTGGACTATACGGACCAGGCCCTTTGCTTGTGTGGGCACGTACTTTTACATCATATGTGGTATCTGGTTTTAAGCCAGAAAGTGTCATAGTGGTATCAGCAGGAACAACAGGGAGTTCAACTGGCTGGTGAGCAAGATTGATATCTCTGTACAAGATGGTATATTTGGTGATAATACCATTTCTCTCTGCCAAGAGTGGCATCTGCCAAGTTAATTGAACTGATGTAGAAGTAGAGCTTTCCGAGTGGAGATTTTGGGGAAATCCACTGGGTACCTCTTCAGGAATAGAAATCTCTTTAACCATCTCCTCCCCAAAGCCCACTTTATTTTTAGCTGAGAGCCTGAAGACATAAGAAGCTCCTTTGTGAATGTCTGTGGCTGTGAAGTGATCTTCCTTCTCTGAGAACTCCATGGTCGTAAATGTATCCATGTCTTTGCGACCAAACTTCAGGCGATAACCCTGCAGCGGGCCAAAAGTGTCCACAGGTGGATGCCACTGAATTAGAGCGGTGTTCATCTGTGTGTGGCTAATCACAAGCCGAGGTTTGCCTGGAACTGTAGCACAATGTTATTTAAAGATGATAAATACAAACAGAATTGCATGTACATTGCATGTACAATTCCTGAGGCTAGTCTTAGCAGGAATCGGGAAAAATTTTCTCTTCTCTTACTGTTAGTTCCCCAAATTACTGTCTAATGGAAGACATAATGTCTGCCTATGAACTACAATAGTAAAGCCATTTACTGTTTGCTGTCTTCTTCCCTTACCATTATTTCTAAATACAGAGAACACTCAGAGGCACAGGACTTAGGAACACAAGTCAAGAAGTAAAACTTCAAACAGACATCTTATGAATGGTTCTGTCTCACTTACAAATCCTTGCTTGCAAAAAAAGAGTACTGTCATAAGTATTCGTTAATTTAACCCAAGGCACAATTCTGCCATTCCTGTAAATGGAAAAATAATTTATGATAATAATAGTAGTAGTAGTAGTAGTAGTAATAATGGAGAAATTACAGGTTTCTAGATGTGTCTAACATAACTTTTGCCACGGACAGTTAAAATGTGGTAGAAGGGAAGTCAGACCAACCTTGTAATCCACAATCATTACTACGTATGACAGAACACTATCATTCCACTCTCCATACACAAATCACCTCCAGCATGGACTGTTTCAGCTTGGAGTGGTAGCACAGTTCAGAATTTAATTTCTTGACTATCCTGGCTTATCACATATGATTTAGTTTCCATCATAGTCTTGGTGCACATGAACTGGGTTTCTTCTGAAGAAGACTAAACTGGAAGCTCTTCTTAACCTGCACACTAGATACATTCAAATTCTTAATTGGGACCTATTGTTCCAAACTGGTAAGTCTTTCACAGTTCAGACTCTAAGTTCAGTGAGTCAAAGGATTGAATTAGCCCTCACTGATGGGGAAATCCCATTATACAACTTATACAGTGTATATTTTTGGAGTCCTGATATCAATTGCTCTCATTTACTGTTTCTATTTAATTTATATATGTATTTTCATTTATTCATTTGTTCATATTCAGTTATACACATATGTATTTCATTTATATTTTCATTAATATTTCTATTTCAAAATAGTCTGTTTCTATTACAATGACTTATTTGATAATGAAGCATATTCATAACTATTTAGAAATTTGGTGTTCTTTGTGTACCAATGCCTGACAAGTCAAGAGACTAGAATAGTTTTGCGAGTAGTACTGTCATGATAACATAGCCTTCCACGAAGACTAATTAGTTCCATCTGCATTCAAAGCCTTCCCACGTGAATGTAACTGCTGCACTGTGAGCTCTGGTTCTTGTATTTAAACATTTCAATGGATTTTATTCCTTATTTTCAGTTCTCAGGTACCCAGCAAATCAGATTCTTATTGTCAGAAGTTGTGACAACCAATCCATAATGAATCAGGAATAAGAAGGGAGGAATAGCATGGCTTGAGGAAAATTCTGTATTTAATGAGCTCTTTCCTCATCATAGCTGTCATAAGTTGTCACATTGCTTCTAATTGCATAAGAATTATGACTAGTTTTTATATAAATTTTCCAAATATCCTTCCTTTAATGTCTTACTTTGCCTGCAAGTATTATTCCCAGGAATTTTGTAAGTTTTTTCCTACACTTCCTGCTGCGTAAAGAGTATCTCTCTGATTAGTTCTGACTTTTCCTCATTGACTATTACGAGCCTTTATGGAACAAAGAAAAGGCTGTGAAGGCCTATTGCAGGTTGTATTTTTCTCTACATTATAACTTTTACTGAAACCAATGGAGCATATGAAAGAGAAGAAGAGTTCAAACAAATAGAATAATAACTCCTTCAGCTTTCTAGAGGAGAGACGGCTGGAAGGTGTCACTAAATTATGTTTGTGATAAATTGCTTTTTTTTCTTCCAGCAGACCTCACAGTTAAAACTATTTTTTAATGTTTGTGGTAACTACAGAGAAAGAAAGAAATAACTACTTGCTCTTGAAGAGCATAGGAGAACTAATAAAGCTTACTTATCCAATAAAATACCCTGGGATTAAAATGGTAAACAACAACGTTTACTTTTTTTTTTAATATGAAGTCTATCTGATTTTGTGAAGTGTATGAATTTCCTTTTCACTAACATGCAACTATTGATACAGAAAGAAAATATTTTCCTCTCTCTCTTTTTATTTCCAGATAGCTTTCACTTAACATTTTCTTTTACCATGATCACTTGCGAATATTACAGTCTTGTGGGACAAACGGCAGGATTCTCTGCAGTCCTATATACAGTAGCATCATGGAATAGCTCTATCTTGAAACTTCTGCTAATAATACCCGAATTTGCCATGAACCCAAATGAAGTGAAATTGCCCGTGAAAAAATATGTTCTGTGATCTAGTGAAATCCACCTCCATTACTACATTAATGCATCATTAATGCCTGATGTATTCTCATAGAAAGACAGTGCGCTGGAAACTCTTAGTACTGACCATATTTATTGTCTCGTTTTTCAAAAACCTGCATAGGAATTTTCCTTATAAAAAGAGCTCAACCACAGCAAGCTGTAACAGCAAGTGAAAAGGTGTTCGTACAACCTGGAATGTATAAAGGAGCAATATGGTAATTAGCTGTTATCCTAGAGATCAGAAACAAACATTACTTGTCCACAAGGTGAAGCAAACAGCAAGAATAGTGTAATATGTATTACATTTACAGTTATGTCTCTGATTCTCGATTGCTGTTGAGTCACTTGGTGTACCATGGGACATGGGATTTGTTTGGCTTTCTAAAGTAGAAGCATCAGAGATCTTGGAAGAGTGAAACACGAATAGTAAATAAGGACTAAATGCACAGAAGCTTTATGTTTTGCAAGTAGGTTTGCCTAGCCTATGTTTATGCCTAGGAACCAGTCAAATCATAATCTATATAATTGTGTTTATTTACATTGGGAACTGAACTTTAAAAAGAATAATGGATCAAATGCCTTTTTTATTAAATCAAGTACAAATGCAAGGGAGAAGTATATATCACTTTTTTTCCCAGACCATGAGAATTCAGCATCAGTCAAGAGTGATACCTAGAAGATACTTTAAAATTTGAAATGAAACCATATGATATATCTAGCCACCAAGACTGTGATTTTTCCAAGGAAGCTGATGAGACAAGGATATAGATGTTTCTGATATTAGTACAAGATGTGCTTTACATTCAGTGATTGTTTTAAAAATTGAGTCAATCAGAATAAATACAAATATATATGCCGTTTGGACTTTCAGTATGAACAGTACATTGTTATTAAGAGAGCTTGTAATGGTGCTACAAAGGCTTCCATGTGATTGTGAAAGAATATCCTTAACGGCTTCACTACAAAACCCAGAAAATGAACACCTACAGGCTGTGAACATCTACAGGTGAACACCACGCTAAGGCTGTGGTGGCATCATTTGGCTAAGTTCTGCCACAGTGAACCATTTAAACTTAAAAAATCTTGTTCTTCATCTAAAAGCAATTCAGTTTGTCCTGTCAGTGCTAACTGAATCAGCTGAATTGGTCACACAGTCAGATACCTACCATCTAGTACCACCTGTGATCAAACGCAGACTAAACACAGTGGCACAGCATATTTTGTCCCAGTTCATGCCTCAAATTGCTACTGAAGCAATATGGGTTTCAGGGTTTCACAGGCTGGACTTTCATTCTGTTTTCTAATCATCTGCTTTGATAATGATATTCTTCTGAGATAAGTTGTGACTGTCATATGGATTGGTTCTTTCAACATTCCCAATGACAGGCAGCAGCATTGCTGCCCTCACAAAGATCAGGAAGGCCCTTCACAAGTTTTTCAAATATCCTTCTCAGCTCTAATTTCTATTTTTTACTCTCCAAGAAGACAACGATCATAATGGAAGAGCTACTAGAAAGTATAAAGTTCAGTACTACATTTTGGCCACATCTTGAACTGAGAAAGGGACAAAGGGAGACACTGGTTCTGTTTTAATCTAAATAAATAAAGGGCCAAATACTGAAACAGAAAATCCTACATCCTATAAACACAACAGGAGACTTCCAGATAGTAGGAGAAAAATACTAGCAGAAGTCAAAGGATTTTTTCAGACATTAATGGCTATGTGAGTATTACCTGCACCAGTAGTAGATACAAGTTTGGGCTTGCTGCGTGCTCCATCACCTTTTGTTGTATAGGCTGTCACAGTGAATGAGTATGTAGTTTCAGGCTGAAGCCCAGAAATTATCATTTCCTAAGATGAAATTAAACAAGAACAATTAATTAAAACCTGTTTTAATTGTTTTCCAGGACAGCACAGAAAGTTCCTTCAGACAACACCTGTATATTACATATAGTGCGCACGCTTTTGTGCTGCTGGCTGTGATAGCAAGCATTTGAGAGCACCAACAGACAGTTCTATGTGAAATACTTCATAATGCAAGGTGTTCCACTCTCTTAAGCAATAAAAGACAGCACACTTCTAAATAGTATGCCTCAGGTAGACAAGGCACAAGGCCAAAGGCTTAGTGGTGTAAACACTGAAGAAAGCCTTCTGAAATACCTTGCCTGAGGAATACTACCAATATTGTGAAATGCATGCATGTGAGATATGAGAAACTCCATTTAACTTAGTCATTTACAGGACATCACTGATATAGTTATAAAATGCCTAGTAAGAAAAGTGTTGTGTTTGTATCCACACTTTGTAAGTAATGATGGTTTAGCTGAACAAGAAAGCCTTACTACTTTTGTAACACTTTAATTGCAACTTGTGTCACTGGTTGAATACTACATCTAAACATCTCAAAGGACTTCAGAAACAACACTCTCTTCAAATCTAAACGAACTACCTAAAACACCATTAAAAATCTGGTCAGAGAATAAATCTGATGGCCCTCAAACAAACAACAGCTGCTACAAAACAAGTAGCTCTTCAGCTAGTACAAGTGAACAGGAGAAGGATCAAACTGTAAGTATCAAAGCAAGGGCAATCTTTTTATACATGCTTGTGCACACACATGTATACATATGCAGAAGATGGTGAAGGACCAGCCACCTGACATGAAGTGAACTTATGTCATGCTATAAAGGCAGCCAGAGGAATTTAAGCCCGGACACTTATGATATAAATTTTATATGCAAATAAAAAAGGACAGTATTTGGACACAACTGACTGGCCCAAAGTTCCTGACTCATCAGCTTCCAGTGTGTAACCACTGGACTACTCCTTTGCATTTTCACATGCCTGAATGGATTTACATTAAATTTCACTGCTGCCAGAGAGATGGTATATTTACGTGTCTAGAATACATCGCAAATGTGCAATCACATACCCCTCATATGCAACAACGATGAAAGCTAATATAAAAATTATAGATCAGACTATCCACAGTAAATGGATTTTTCAAGATAGTGGGTACAGATGTGATTAGAATTTGGCATTGTATTTATAGTCAGTTATTAGCAACACAGTCATAATACGGTAACGATCAGGAGTGGGCAAAATAGCTCAAATAAAATAAAAACACATTAAAAAAACCTACAAAAACCACACCTCCTTAGACTCTATTTCAGAATTAAATTGACCCTAAAGGTCAAAATCAGTAAGACAAACTTGTCATCTTTCATAAGGAAACTGCATCTCATATTAACAGAATAAAATTGTAAAAGGCAAAAAAAGTTGCTATCCTTTTAAACAGTGATGAAGATATTAGACTCATATAAAACAAACAGTACTTTATGGTGTAAAAGATATGATTACATGTAGTGTTGTTGTTAAAAGTGTGATTTGGATACATCAGACACTATTACTTAGGCATAAACACTACAGGGCATTTGGATTTCTTGATAGGATACAAAATACAATTATCAAACTACCAAAAAGAAAGCAAAACTGACTTCAACTTTGAGCTACACAAAAAAACATTAACCTTAAAATGAATACAGAAAAATCTGACTATTGCTATGCAACTCTGAACCACTTTTGTTTTATTTTACTAACACCTTGTAAAGAGGAAATTGTGAGGTAAAGTTAGTGACAGCCACCAAAAAGAAGAAAACTCAAATCAGTTCTGTACATTTCAGCATCATGCTAAACCCCAGAACAAGCAAGCAACAGTATACCCACTCTCCCTGGAAAAGGAAAAAAAAAAAGAAAAGAAGTGCCATAAGGGAAAAATCCTTTGATATTAGGAGCATGCATTTGTGCAAATGACAAAAGAAACAAAAGAAAACTGAAGAAAGCTCAAAAAAAAAAAAAAAAAAAAGGATGCTACAAGCAAACAAGCAGAAAGAAAAAAAATTCCAAATCCAACACACAGTTTTTCTGGCCAGTCAAAAAGTACTCACATGTTCAGCAGTATCATCATATTCCCACTGATTGAGAGTAAAGAAAGTTGGAAGGAAAAACAAAAAAAGAGTTTTGTACCCTGACTGAGGTAATGATTTCTTCTTAATACTAATATAAATATGAAAGATGTCTGGAAAAATCATGTACAATTTGAATTAATAATTTAGAGTCTTGTAGCATTCGGTTTATTTAATTACGTTACTAAGCTATATGCGTGAGCCTCTTAAATGAATCCAACGCTTTATTTAAATCAATAGCAGCATTTTTTACTCTTGAAACCTAACCACACTGATCTTTTACCATCAAGGTCTTCATACCTGCATAAACCCTGATCACATGTATCATAGAAGTATGATAGGCAGGAAGGAGTGGCAGGAGGAGAAAGGAGGTGACGATCCAGAGTGAACCAATGGCAAACAGGCAAGTCAAAGCCAAACTTGATAAAAAACAAACAAGATTTTGCCTTTATGACATTTGGGCTCTAATATGTCATGTAGTCTCCTGTTTCTGACCTTCTACTGTTTAAAATTATTTTAAACTACTACCACACAGAAATTGAAAGTGAACATCTGTGCAAAGAAGGAGAGAACTAAAGCACACCAACATTTCCTTTTCCATCTCCTCTCCATTTTCCCTTTCCCTTCCACCTCCCACCTGTTTCCACCTTTCTGTCCACTGAATTTAAGCTGTAAGAACACCATGTTTTACAAAATAGGTAAGTAAGTACATATGAATAGATAGACGGACTGGCAGGTAAAACTGCAACTGCAACAAAGGCAAACTGTAATCTCTAGGAACAGAGAACACTTTTAGATTAAGGTGTAGGAGACCTGTTCTCAGAAAAGGTATCTGCAGAGCTGAAATTTAGAACTATGACTGGAAGAAGAAACAAAAGTTGCCAAAAACGTGAAATGCTTAAGAGGCAATTGTAACTCTTCAATTTATGCTAGGTTGATAATTTCTTCTAATTTCCAGTCATTCTAGTCATAAATTGAGAACTAGCAGTGAGAGGTGGGTACTTGGTAATAGTTTCAATGTAGGATGATTCCTCCAGTACCAGGAGCTTTGGGAATCTTCAGTTTACAGAGCGCTAGTGTATCCCAATCAGTAAAATTCCTTTCTGAGAAGCTTTTTAAACATCATGTGATCAGGCTTTTGTTTTCATCATGTCTCATAATTTATAAAACAGACAGGAAATTTTGCAATATGAGTAACCCCATACCTATTTAAACTAAGCTCCTCATTTTATTGCAGACTTATTGATATGAATAACGACAAGCATAAATACCTTGGTGATTTCTAAAGTGGCACTAATAAACTCATTTCCTGTGAAACACGCGGTGAGGTGGATATATGCTGATGACAATAAAACCCGTAAATATTGGCTAAGATAGGCTTCTAATGATTCTACATTCTCCACTGAAACCAAGAAATATCAGATGGATGGATCAGGTAGTGCACAGTTTGCCACATTGACTGTGACCTGGCTCAGATCTCCCTGATGCTTTAAAACTTCACAGCACAGGTATAGGGTGAAGTGTCCAGGTTTAAGGGAGCCAGCAGAATGACACAGTTTAGCATTTAGTTGCAAACCTATATAGAAAAGGGTGCCTAGGTTTGGCCTAAGGATCTTTAAATGAAAGTATTCTGAAAAAAACTTGTTAAAACAGATATGAAAAAGGTTAGCTGGTAGGCTGAAATACAGAAAGAACAAACAAAAGGCAGTTCTGGATATCTCTTTGGTACACAAAATGTTTTCACTGTGACCTAGAAAAGAACATAAAATGCCCTAATTACCTGTGCATCAGCCAGCATGACATCCTTCAGCATGGGCTGACCCTTTGGCTCTCCATTTTCCATCCTCACATAGTGGACCTGGTATCCTCGGATCTGACCATGCTGCTTATTGGGTACAGGTGAGCGCCATGACACTTTAACAGCAGTAGAGTTGACAGCCTCTACCTCGACTTTGCGAGGAGGACCACTAGGAACTGGAACAACATCATTGGATAGAAGAAAATTACAGGCACCTGTCCCACCCATGCCTTTTGCTTTTTCTTTTTAAAGGGCAGACTCACTATGTTTTCTTTGAAGAACACAAATTGTTCAACAAATGAAAATGCTCAACCAATCTGCTCTACCTTTCAGTGAAAAGGTCAAAAAACATGACTGATGCAAAAAATGGAAGAAAAAGGAGTATTAGAGAAATAGAAAAACATGTAAAAATGTACAAAAGCCAAGGAAGATGCTTTGAAATTCAAAGCATTATAGTACAAAGAGATATTTTAATCACTGAAATAATAACAATACTACTAATAATAAAACCACAAAAGATTTCAAAAAAAGTTTCCCTTATTTTTGTTTGTTAAGCTGTTTGTTGCATTTTTTTTTCAGTACTATAGAAAGGAGGCTGATAATCGGGCTGTCTTCTGTCACTTTCAAGCATGGAAGAAAAAAAAAAGTGTGGAGCATCAGTTTTCCAAGATCAAAAACAAAACTCAAAAAGAAAAAAACCAAAAACCTAAAAAAACCCAAATTAAAAAGCACAACATGGAACAAGAAAGCAGTTAAAATAAACCCCAACAAAACCTGCAAAAAAGTTCATAGACATAAGTGTTTAAAAATAACAATGACTGAAATCAAAGAAAAGGCAGAAAGATTTTCCCCGAGAGCTATTTTTATGTGAAAGGATAAGCAAGGATATGTATGGGCTTAAAGGGGCAGCAGATTCATGTCACTCACAAAAAGGTACTTTCTGTCAAAAAAAAAAAAAAATAAAAAATCTGTGATAATATCTGTGATTTGGGAAAAAAAAGGAGCAGAAAAAAATACTGTTAGGCTATACCATAGACAGCAGATCGACAGAGAGTCATAGAGGCGCAAACTGATGTAGTGGAGGCAACATACCATCTTCATCTGTCCGAATCAATACTGCTAAGCTCTCTGGGCCAGGTCCAACATCAGTGTGGGCAGTCACAGAGATCCGGTACTCAGTCCATTTTTCCAGCTGTTCCAAAAGGTATTGGGTACTGTCCGAGGAAATTCCAAAAATTTCATGGGGCTTGACATCTTCTCCATCAATCCCAATGTACTTGATGGAGTATTCAGTGATAATGCCGTTCTGTTTTTCCACTGGTGGAGGTTTCCAACTTACCAAAATGCTAGTGGAGCTGGGGCTTGTGCAACTAATGTCTTGAGGAGGAGCTGATGGCTCTAATTTCAGTAGTGGGTTAACGGAGGATTTGGGTGAAAGGATAGGAGTGATTGAAAAAAATGAACAAAAGAAAAAATAAAAATAAAAGACAATCAAATGAAAATAAAAAATAAACAAAAAGTAGAAACTTAAAAAAGCAAGACATCAGATAATCATATGCACCTTGGCTTATTAACATGAGGAAACTGAAAATGAATAGACCAACTAAATGGTGAAAAAGGATGTAGGGGAAATACATTAAAATGAAACCTCAAAATAATATTACCTACCTGTAATTAAAATTCTTCTTGAAACAAAACAAAAACGTGACACTTCTATGACTACTGGTCTATCTTTATAATTATTGCAATTAGTGCAAGCGATAAGATTTTAAATGACACATGACATTTATTTACTTACAAATTTCAACATATCCCCTTCAAGTGGGTTTACTTTCTTTGAGAAAAATCTCTTTTACAGAACTCCTAAAAACTTGCAATAATTGCTAGAAATTGCTCCATAAAATGCCATTTTTGTAGCCTCCCCACTCTCATAAACAAATCATTGTTCTTTCAGTTTTTTTTTTTTATAACTGAGTCTGCCTGGCACAAGTCAACCGCAAATTACATTTATATCGAAAACATTTACTGAAACATTTATTGTAGCCAACATACTAGGAGCATGCAGTCAAAAGAAGACGAAGAAAGACGTTGTCAAAGATTTACCTACCAGAAAAAAGTGACAGGCTTGTTGATTCTGACTGTAACTTGTACTTACCCTAGATCAGCTGTCAGTTTTATTTTTTTAACTTCTCTTGGAGACACCTTTGCTAGCAAAGAATTAAATCCTACCCGTAATGTAGGTAACTTCTACAGGGGAAAAAAAAAATAATCTACCCCCAAACAACTTGTCAAGAAAGCAGGTATTCATTTTACAAAGAGATTTCAGAAGCTCAGCACATCAGAACAGTGAGAGATTCTAACTTTGTTTTGCCTCTTGTCAGCAACACCAATCCTCCAGAGCAAAAGTGCTTACATTTACTGAATTGTACTCGAAGGAGTCCATTGGCATATTTACCCTTTTCGGGTTTCAGAGCATTTAAGCATTTATGTTATTCCATTGCTTTCATTGAGGCAATTGAAGTACTGAAAGGTACGCATTTATGTGCTTAAATGCACTTTGACTTAACATAGTCTATGCTGACTAACTGAGATCATTCAGAGTTCCAAAAAAGGAGTCATAGTTCAAATTCACTGGCAGAAGAAGTGAACGTGGAATCCTTCCCTATTTCTGCCTTCGCTCTTGTAAGGAAAACATAAATTTGGGGTGCAAGATCTTTACGGCACATGTTTTGTGTTTTTGGTTTTTGTGTTTTGGTTTTTTTTTTATTGTCTACTATTTTCTTTCCATTCCTCAAGGGAAAAAAGAAACAAATGGATTTCTGGTACTTATACTAGGCACATCAAAGAAAATTAAAGCAACAGAGAAGGCCTAGGACCCTGCTGTGCCCTATTACATTTACACATGTATCTTTCAGTTCCCTACAGCTTTTCTACAGGGATCAATGGCTTTTTCTCAGTATGGTACACTGCTCTTCTGAAGGGAAAACAGAAGGGAATGTACCAGCATTTCAACTAACTAGAGGAGGTGGATGGGGGAACAGATGAGAATTACCACATTTGGATTGCCTTTTTTTTTAGGTTAATTCAGTAATCAAGTATTCAAAACATGGTGGTCCCCTTCTAGCATCAACTTGTGCAGGAAGTAAAATACAAGTAAAATGTATTTTATATGTAGAGAAATAAATCCCTGTAGCATCTTTCTCTGAAATCAAGATGAAAGGTAATACTGTATTGCGGTGAATATTGCTAATAAACTCATAGATAAGTTCACTACTTTTTAATTCATTATACCCTGAAAATGCAAAATATTGCATTTAGGTAACTAAGGATAATCCTTCAGCTACTTGCATAACCAGTTTTATTAATGCATATATTTTTTTCTTAAAACACACGATTTTTGCAAAAAATATTTTTCAATCTTTTTGGCAAATAACCAGGGTCTGCCCACTGAAATCAGTTGGATTTACCTACTATTTGAAGACATTAGGTTGAAAAAAGAATAACGTCTTTGTATATTCAAGAACAGAAAAATGGCAATGTGCTTATATATAAAACATGCAGCCTTGGCCCCTAGATGTTTATTTTGTATGCACAGTCTAAACCATCTTCACTCAATATATGAGAATGAGCATTCTGAATAGCTGAAACAGCTCCTAGAATAAATAAATAAATACCTTTTTATTAATCAAACTATTGATCCTAGATTACTAAAATTAAAAGGTGCCTTGCCGCTATCTCTAAAACCAGCCTTGTGTTATGTAATAATTTTTTAGGCTTATTCCAAATGTCTTAAAAAGAAGCACATTAAGCTTTAGTTAAACGTCTGCAACACTTTATCTCCAGTCACACTGATTACTATTAAAATATAACACTAACAAGGAATGATGGTGTAATCACATCTCTCATGACTGCAAATTAAAAAAAACTCATGTGATTTGAGAATCTGATTTTTCTGTTTTGAATAATATTACCTTAAGGAAAGGCCATTTAATTTAAAACAAATACAAACATAATTGCACTAAGTTTTAAAATGACACTGTAATGCAAACTGTCAGGAAAGCATAACATATAAGGCAAGAATAGCACTTCTGGACATCATCCTTGAATATCTGATTGTTTTAATTAAGTCTTAATTTAAATATTTTAAAATGTATATATAAATCCCCGACAAACATTTGCATCTCATTTGCAGACAAATGTGATGAGTTTCATGACATTGGTTCCATAAGCATCGAATAAGAAAACAATTTTTCCCCTGGTGTGAAAATGACTGATCATAAAAAGCCTCAATTAAAAAAATGTAACTTAAAATCAGAACAATTAGCTACTATAGAAGAACAATTATGAGGAAATCTCTAGTACAGTCTGAAATATTCAACCTGACCCACTCTACAAATTTTTGTTCTTCAGGGAGATGCTGCAGGAACAACCTGGTATTACAAGAAATCTGCAGACTGGGCAGGTGGAATTTTACCAGTGGAGGATTGTTATTAATGTACATCTATTGCATGATAAAACATTTTATTCTATTATAACATAAAATAAAATTATTATTATGACAGCATAATATTGTCTCTTTGGACATTGGTTTACAGAGTTTTCTTCTAAAACTATGTAAGAATCATTCATATATTAAGTTGGCCATAATACACCTACAAAAATACACATTTTAAGTATTCGTTCACTGCATTAAGCACCATGAATGCTGTATTTTATAATTTGCCTTTTTCTCTGTTGTTGCTTCTCTGGGCTACTGAGATTAATCTGTTGAGAAATACAGGACAAGGAAATAAAGATAGCAAGGAAAGACACCTACTTGACTGCATGGTTCTCGCTGAGATTTCTGCTGTTGAAGCACCCAGGCCTTGTGGAGAACGGGCAGCTAGACGGAATAAGTACAAGCTGTTTGGTCTTAAGCCTTGCAGGCGATAAGATGTAGTAGGTTCAGTGGAAACCCGTTGCTAAAGGTAGGTAATAAGAGGATGACTTGATTAATATTCAGAGACTCTGAATTCCATATGTTGCCTATAGAAAAAATGCTTTTATACTCTGATGATAATCCCATAGAGAAAAAATTAAATTCAAGAAAATAAATCGGAACAAAACCAATCATAGAATCACAGAATCATAGAACCGTTTGGTTGTAAGAGACCTTACAGACCATCTAGTTTCATTCCCCCTGCCATGGGCAGGGACACCTTCCACCTGACCAGGTTGCTCAAAGCCCCATCCAAGCTGACCTGGAACACTTCCAGGGATGGGGTATCCATAGCTTCTCTGGGCAACATGTTCCAGTGCCTCAACACCCTCACAGTGAAGAATTTCTACCTAATATCTAATCTAAATCTTCCCACTTCCAGTTTAAAGCCATTGCCCCTCATCCTATCACTACATGCCCTTGTAAAAAGTCCCTCCCCAGCTTTCCAAACTAAACCAAAACAAAAACGAATACATTACTTATGACAAACACATGTTAAGGAACATTATTTTTTAAAGTCAACAGCTTAATGGGTGAAAACTCACAGCTAGAAATATTGTTTCATTGTTTGAGGAAGTAATAGCTGCATACAAAGTATAAAAGGCTTTTCAGACAGTAAGACATGAACAAAGCCTGACCTATGCTTATCTTTTATGACAGTGAACTACAAGGTTTTATAATGTGAGTAATCTTGGGTTTAAACTTGTAGTTAAATTTCTGTCCAAACTGTTAAGAAGCAAATTCTTCCAAAGGGTAACGAAGCAGGGGCCTGAATCCCATTTGGAGGTAAAATTTGGATCTGGCCCCTTTCCACAAAGTAAGTTTATGCATTCACAGTATATGTGTTAAGCCACCATAAACATAAGCTCAGTTGAAGCATCAGCAATGAGTTGATGATGCAGGAGAAATCAATGAGGCTGACACTCTCCTGCTGCCTTCTGAGGCTGCTGGCTTCTTTCTTTTTTCTGGGACACCTGGCAATACCACATCGTTTCCATATCAGAAGAAGAGTTTATTCTAAAGTCTACAGTATTAACACCACAGAGGCCCTCAAACTGAAAATTCTGTAAGAAATAATTGTACAGAAAAAGTCCATAGCAGGTTTTTATCTTTAGAAAAACCCCTATTTTCTTCTCAAATATTATTGAAAGATTAGATAAGCTTGAGAACTCTCCTACATGGTGGCAAAGAGAAATCGAAATTCTCTGACTGAAAATAGACTTCAAAGTCCAAGTATAAGTGCAAAAAAATCTTAATGAATCTGTAACATGCCCCAAAATACTTCTGCTTCCAAACCTTCTTAGAGGGACAGCCTTGGGGAGACATGACCAACGTGTGAAATGGGATACAACTTCTGTGGATGACTTGTTACAAACAACAGCAAAGTTCCACTGGTTCGCAATATCATTTTCTGCTGTTTACACACTCAGTCTATTGTTAGGCTGACTGGTGGGTTTAACAAACTGTTAAACATCAAGGCATTTGTACCAAAGAAAGTTACTAACCCATCAATTCTAAACCATTGCATCATTTTATGTCTGACTCATTAAGGAGTATTTAAAAGGTATATAGTCTTTTCACTTACCTCCTCCCCGTGCTCCCCATCTTTGTAAACCAGTTCATAGCTGGAAATTGTATCAGAGCGTGGAGGTGTCCAGGAAAGTAATATGCTCGTTTCAGATTCAGGTTCTGCTTTGAAGTTCAATGGCTGACCAGGCACTAAAGAAAAAGTTCAGCAGTGTCGCCAATTGTTTATTTGGCTAGTTCAACACTTATCTTTCAAACCTTTTAAACTATTATCTGAATATTTCACACGATGTTACTTTCATTGAACTTACTGTACTTAAAACAAATTGATTAACTGTATTACGAAATAAATTAATCTAAGTTCAGAAAAAGAATAACATTATATTTAATTCACACATTACTAATTATCAAGGACTTCAAATAAATTCTTCACAGTGTAAACAACGCACACAGAACTGAAATGTAATTGAACAGAAGCCTGGCAATGAATATCAGCAATCTAACAACCTATGTGTGAAATGACAAATATATACATGTATACATGCGTGTATATGGGGAAAAGCTGGTATTACCTAAGATGGCTGGAAGAGTCAAGAAGAAAGTGTTAAAACCTTTACATGCATTTCCAAATCTCAAAATGGTTTGCTCAGCCAATAAATAACGAACATACTAAACACATCCTGCTCTTTAAGAAGACACCTAAATATTGAATGCTCTTGTAACCTGAAGAAGTTATAACCTATTGAAGAGATCTTCAGTAACGTCCTCATTAAGTGACATATTTCTACCCTTTTCATGGGTATTTTTACTGGTATTTTTACCAATATAGCAAATTTCTAGTAACAACACTTCCTAATTGCAAGAAGTAAAAATGCAACTTTGACTCCAGTAGTCAAGAACATTCTCTGTTGTTATGTCTCATGTAATGGTCACAGAAATTATCCAGACTAAACGTTACAGGCATTTACTTCTGCAAATCTACAGCAACTAATAAGCTTGACTGGGAAAAGATAGCAAAATATAACCCTGTCATTGGACTGTATACAATCATTTTGGCACCCAAGTTCTAAAACATTACTTTCAGTTAATAGTGCTGTTGATAAGGCATGAAACAGTCTTCTACAGCATTTGTAGCTCTTCAAGAATAAAATGTGGCATGGTTTTATTTTTTAAGGAAAAAAATATGAGATGCACTTCTTAGCACATTCTGAGAACAGGTGTGACAAGTAGGATGAGACAATAATGATTGTTTCACAATCATTTCTCAAGGTAGAATTTTATCATAGCACTACAAGTAGACTTCTTTTCTACAGTAAAAGATTTAAAAACACCAGGGAGCAAATGGTAACCATAAATTGTGACTGTAATTCTTATCTTCCCCAGACTTCTACAGAATGTCACTCTGGGCAAACACTTTCCTCCTGCACACTGGTGCAGGTTTGACACCTAACTTTAAACAGACAGATAACTTGTCGACATGAGGTCCATATTCAAGCTCCTGTGTGGAGGTTACAAGTCCCTACCATTTACTTGTAGTTTGTTTTTTTTTTTTTCAGAAACAGGACAAAATAGACAAGGAAAGGTTTAGAAGGATGTTGCTTATTTCTGAGAGAAAGAGTGAAGGCGAAGAGGAGACCAAGCCTCTTTATGGGAAGAAAAAAGGATAGGAGTATTTAGCTATTTTTCTAAAAGATGTCTGGTGTAAAAAGAGACCACTTCCTTGGTACTGCAAAGTGCAAAAGGGAAAAGATCACAAAACACAGGGAGCAATTACAGGAAATATCAACAAAGTACTTTTGACAGAAAGACTTCTAATCTTATCCTTTTAAAACTGAATGGATCTGAAATGCAGAGGGAGAGAGTGGGACAACTGGATAATTTCTAACTTTGAAACGGATTCTGAAATACCACTAGATCAAACTCAAACTTGGCACATCTATAGTGTAGTTGTACAAATGCATTTACTAGATGAATATTACAACTTTTTAGGTTAGCTGCTTCAAAACACTCCTGAGTAACAACCACACAACAGCTGCAGATTTGCCTCCTGTTGAACACGGCTTAAAGTAGATGTGGAGCCCCACTGCAGGTTTGCCAAAGCTTTATAAAAAAAACTGATAAAACTGACCTGTGGAAAAAATTATTTGCTTCAATGTTTATCAAAAGGATAGGGAAAAAGGTATTTTGGCAAAGTAACTGAGTAGCACAGTTGGACTTAAAAAATCACCTTTGGTCATGGAAAGTCAAACGGCAGCTTATGTTATCTCTGCCATGCTATCCATCTTGTGTTTGACATCTCTATCAGTGACCTGGAGGAGGGGATAGAGGGCACATGTTCCAGGTTTGCAGATGACATTAAGCTGGGGGGGACCAGTTGACACTTTCAAGGGCGAGGCTGCGCTTAAGAGGGAGCTGGAGATGGGGGAGGAAGAGGCTGATGGTTCCCCATGAAGCTCAGTAAGCTCTGTCCCAGGAAGGCAGAGCCCTGCAGGGATGTAGGCTGGGGCTGATGGGGCCAGGGGGCAGCTGTGGGAGTTGGCCCTCAGCCCTGGAGGGCAGTGAGCTGAATAGGGGCCAGGTGTGTGCCCAGGTAGCAACAAGGGCCAGCAGTGCTTGGGGCTGTGTGAGCAGGAGATGGGCCCGAGAGCCAGGCCAGGGTAGGGACTGTCCTCCCTGCTTGGTGCCTGTTAGACTACATCTGGGTACTGCACCTGGCTTTGGGTCTCAGCAAGACGGCTCTGGGCTGGGGCCCTTGTCCTGTGAGGAGCAGCTGTGGGACTGGGGTTGGTTCAACTGGGAGAAGCAACAGCTTATGGGGCACCCAACAGCATATCTGGCACTGATGGGAGGGAGGGAGGTGACACAGCTGGGCTCTTCACACTGGTGCACAGCAGAAGGCCGACAGGCAGCAGCACAAACTGAAACATGAGAGGCTCAGGCTGGAGATAAGGAGAAGCCTCTTCCCCACAAAGACAGCCCAGCAGTGGAGTCAGGGCCCAGGGAAACTGGGCCTTCTCCAGCCTGGGGACTTTTATGCCCCAACTGGGTGAAGTTCCGAGCAGCCCAGTCTGATCTCGTGGCTGAGCCTACTCTGGGCAGGAGCTGGGGCTGAAGACCTCCCCAGAAGACCATCTTACCAGGCTGAATCATCCTGTGATGCTATGATCTGTGCTTAATGTACAGATATACGAATTGTAGAATACAGCCAGGCAGTTACAGCAAATGACCAGACAAGTGACCCATATGAAGGCTGGTATCATTGATTATGATAAATAAGACACTAGATGGAGAATGAAGGGTATTTCTGGTCTCTTGGCACATTTTAAGACCTTTATCCTTCAAGTATTTCTTTCAAAAAAAAACCTTTTTGGTCTTCGGTCTGCAGTTCTCTATCATCTCATACAAGTTGATGGTTAATTGCACTTCCCTAAATGCTCTTTGTCAAAATCATATCTTGCTGCAAAATCTAGTCTCCCTTCAGATTTTTCAACCACAGTTAAGCAACTCTGAAGCTGAAAACACTGACAGAAGAGGTGACAGGGAAATGTGCATTGCTCCAAACAGATAGAGAAGATGAAGAAGAAAGAAAACAGAAACAAAATAACAGAAATGAAACAAACTGTATTACTGATAAACTCTGGTATGGAACTCCAGGCTTAATCCAAAGAAAAAGTACCAGACCAGAAAGTGGAACAATAACTTTTAAACTATTTAGGATTTATGCCTAGAACACACAACATCTGTTCAAAAAATTCTTCAGTGCCGCATGGGAACTAAGCCAAGCTGCAGGAGCTGACAGAAGGTACTGGTCTCCTTCAGAGACAGAAAAAACCTAGAGAAACTGGAAGATCTACGTAAGTAGACTTTATACTTTTGCTGAAGTGTTTTTAATTACACAGATCAAATCTAACTCTCCATGTTAGTGCTGTATTTGGTCAGCTCACTGAATGGAATCTTTTTGCATAAGCATTTTCTCAGTGTCATCTTTTCTGTCTTTTCTGCTTTGAGGTCAACGTGCTTTACAAATGTACATTAAAACCCATAACTTCCCTGTGCACTCAGTATACCTCTTCTCATTTCTTGCTTGTAAACATGACATAACTTAGGTAGTACACACGATGAAACACTTCAATGTAGTGACAAAACAAAGTCCAGAATTACTCTTTACAAAACTTCATACCAAGTTCTACACCTTTGCTTGCCTAGTTCTCCACGTTTATTGCTGGATAACCAGAAGCAAACACAGATTGCTGGACCTTGTCCTGTATATGTGGTTTTATGGCCACCCCTGATTCAAGTGCCAGAACAGAATCATAAAATGTGATCTCTAATCAGAAGGGCACTTTCGTTCCCTACACAGCTTCTCAGCTGGCTGAGGTAACCAGAAAAACACTCTAGGACTGTGCTGGGTTTGCAAGTGATGCTGGAAAGAAAGGGGAGTCTCCAGGCTAGAAAGGGCTCCATGACATTGCTAGGGTGAGATCCATACCTAGAGGAAAAACTCAATCAGTTCAACTAGAAATCAGTTTTGCAAAGAAAAATAGATTGATCAAGACAATTTACAATCAGTTGGGAACTGAAGGGGACCAAGAACTCATGCTTCTGCTTGCTCTGGAAGAAGCACGAAGCTCTACAGAGAAGCTCTTACGATTGAAGAGTTAATGGGCTCTGGAGTTTTTGTTTTGTAAATCAAAGTTTTGTACTTTTTGAAATACCAAATTCTCATGGAATATAATTACAAAATAAAATGAGTAATGTACTAATTATATGTGCATCCTGCTCTCCCTCTGTCTTTCTGCTACAAGAGAAACAACCTTTTCAAATGAGTCTGAAAATAGCTGAGGCTTGCAGTTCTGCAGTATCAAACACAGAACTACAGTATTCAAAATAACTAACTACAATATATTTTAGATGTCCAAAAAGCATAGCACATTTTGTGAAAACTAACCAGAAACTCATAAATCACTTTTTTAAAATAGTATGTGTGGCTGACAATGAGGGAGTCCACAGAATAGAATAAAACATGTTGGTCAGTCTTAAAGACAAAGTCCGCATAGTTTTGTCTGAATGACTACAGAACGCAGTGAAGAGATTAATTATTCTTCATACTAATTCTGTCTACACTCTATTTCTACAGTGTAGCAGTACAGTTGTCTTAAAATTATTTCAAGCTGCATTCTTCCATACTTAAGTTCAGTGACAAGAGTAATGCGTGCATATTTCCAGTGCTTGTCCACATATTTTGCAAAAATCAGAATTCTGGACTAGGAAAAAATCAGATTAAAAAATTTTTAAAAAAATCCCATAACCATACCTTATTTTGTCTTCTAACCAGAAAAAAAAAGAGAGGGAGCTTAAGAGCTAGAAAAATCACTGTGAGGGTAAGATCCTCAATATTGGTCTCATGATGTTACCATTTAAATGAAGTAAACATAGAGACTGGGACAATTAACGGAAGTTAACTGTGCTTTCAGAGAACAGAAGTTGTTGTTCAAAAGTTGAAATATTCTTTCCTACCTGACTAGAAATGTTCCTTAAGGGAAATTTTGTCACTTAAAAACCATCCTGCACCCCACCTCAACTCCAAATTAATCTTCTTCCACCTGCTTCCTTGCATCATGGTTGAATTTCCAGCTGCATGCTCTCAAACCTTTCCCTTGTGAAGTCCATTTCCATGAAATGCTTCACTAGGAGACTGGTACTGTGGAGTTTCAGAGACATGAGGTTTCTCCATTCTTGTGTTCATAAAAAAATTTTGAGACGTCTGGCAAAGTAGCTAGCTTGCTAGAACACAGAACTGTATTCCCTTGCAAAAGACTCCCTTCCTCTGAATTTCTGATCTTCTTTTACAATCAGAACTCCAGAACCATTAAGTCATTTCCCTTAAGCTAAGGCTGTGTTTATGCGCCCGGATGGTCAGATACTTGACCTTCTCATTACTGTCCTTTTCCATATGTTCAAAAGATTAGCCTTTTATAACTGCAATAAACCTCACCTCTTCAAACCACTGCCAACTCTTGGTTTAAAATTAACAATATGTTTTATATTGTAAGTTCTTGTTTAAAGAAGCATATGTTTACTGGTACACATTCACTTCCCAGAATATTTTTTCTCTCTCTCTTTCTCCCATAATCCACTACCAATAGACCTCATATATCTTTCATTCTCCCTTCTTTCTACCTAAGCTCATACTAAAAACAGGATTCTCTGAATTCCTTCAGTAGTTATCTTCTCTTTGCACATTAACACCAAACCAAACCAAACCATACCAAACCAAACCAAACCCAACCAAAACGCAGACTTTTAGTTTAAAGCTCAAGAATTTTCCTGGTACACACAGGTTAAACTATGTTGCTCAGACAGTATGCGTATTTCTGACCAATTTAAGCAAAGAAAGGAAAGGCGAGAAGATAGGTAAGAAGTGTGTCCTGGGCACCTAAATGGAGGCAAACCAACAGAGCTTTTGTTTTCTAGTGAAGTAAAGAAAAAGGACAAGAAGTATGACAAGCATAGACCAATATTTCTTTATTCTAAAATTTGGCATTAGTAAGTCAGTTCTCCTAAATAATATACCAGTCCTGACTCAGCAGAATCAAATCCTTTGACTCAAAATGCAGAATAAGGTCTTTCTTAGTTGTAGCTTTTGGAATGGATCTTCCTTTACTCAAAAGGCTCAGCTCTACAGCTGTTTTTTGATTACTTAATTTCTTAAAATGGTGTCTTTTTAGAGTAAAGAAAACACTACTGAAAACAACTGGGCAACAGGACATGGCTTTTCCTTAAATCCTTAAGCAGAATACTGAAACACAAGAATGAACATAAAACTTTTACTTTTTGTAATGTTTAGTTGTCTAAGAATTGCTTCCTTGTCTTCCCTTCAAACTACATGTTCCTAGAATATATTTTAATTAGAAACCTAATTTTCACTATCAGCAGAGTTTCAGCTGACCTGCAAAGTGAGAAGCCATTTCAAAAGGACAATTCTGCTGTACTAAGAAAGCAAAGATTCTTGTGAACAGGCTTTTTTAAAACAAATTATTCAATTTTTATAAACTCTCTCAAACAATCAGAATACACATAAGGGAGGAAAGCTTTGAAGGAAATCAAGCTAACAGAGCCTGTAAGTCACAGCTGTCAATCAGATTTTGCTGAATATATACTCTAATATCCCCAAAGAAAGCGTAAGGTTTAAGCTATATTTTTACAATGACAGGCTTATTTGTTTCAAAAAAAGAAAAAAAAAATCAATCAAAACGTAATCATCATTCTATTCCTACTTTTACTCTTTTACATATGTTTCCATTAAATCCACTTCCACTGTTTTTAAATGGCACGTTATCATTACTATATTTATTTTGATGAGTTTCAACGTGAAAGAGACTTAAACCAAAACAATCATATTCAAATTTAGATTACAGAAAATCTGGAAGAGAAGGGCAAGGAGGGCATTTCATTCTGCAGTGTCCACTGAAGAGAAACTGATGGATAGAAAGAAGGGAGAATCTTAGTTTTTAAACACACCCTGCACTGGATATCTGCAGCAGACTTTCTTTGCTTTTTTTCTTTTTTATGAGTTAAAATGTTCATATTTCAAGCACAAGTATCAATGCTTAAAAACGCCTCCCGTATGTCACATTTTTGGTTTTCTTTTGATTTTTAAGATAGTCACAAATAAACAATGTCAAGTCAGCTCTGTTACAAAGTTGGAAACATGTACTGAGAATCCCTCCTGAACTGTTAACATTGTCATAATTTCTTCAGATTGCAACAGCAATCAGAAACAGATGGGCAGGTTTAATGACAAGTTCTATAAAGGTTTTAATAAACAGAGCTTTTCTGAAGTGACCTCAGCAAGTAATGTAACTTGGGCCGGTCCAGCTGAGCCTCAGTGCTCATTATTTCAATTGCTTCATCCTTCTCTGGGGAAGCCACTGACAAACTCTTGCTAATCTAAAAGGTTTACAGTTGTAAGTGAAAACACAGATGAGGAGCTCGCTAAACCTTCTTTAAAACCTTTTTGTACATGGATTCAAAAAAAAAGTCAGATGTTGCTATAAAAACTAGTCCCTGAAAAAGGTTACAACTGCCAAAATTGAACTAAGGTGTACATATTTATACTTGCATGTGCACACAAACACATTTTAACCTACCACTAGAAAGTCTAAAAAAAGTTAACTTAGTAACTTCTCAGCCGAGATACTGCAAAAGGCAACACCTAGACCTTTGTGCAACACAACACTTAGAAAGCTTCCAGGACAATCTCTCAATTTCTGTTCTTTATTAAATGCATATTGGTAAAACACAGAAGTAAAAAGTGGATGAAACATAACTGTCTTCAGTTACTTCAGAGACATATTTTTAAGAAATTGAGGGATACTAAAGTCTTCAACAGGAAACTTTCCAGTACTAAAAAATTAAAGTAGTATTACATAATACTTCTAGGCAATCACTGACCTCCAGTAACACTTCATACCACTTTCTCTAAACCGCTAGACAAAGGGAGCTTTTATTTCTTATTGCTACAATGAAACACTTTCTGCCATGTAGCTCCAACAGAGCTGCTCGCTTTTGAATTCACAAAAATTCTCTGCAATGTTTTTCACCATGCTTTTTTGTCCTTTGCTAATAAAGCTAATTCATGGATCTAAAACTGCTGCACAGAAACAAAACAACCCAACTGCAAACATAAAACAAGAAAATTGTGACCTTGTGGTATACACTTCATAGGGGCAGGTTGGATGTCATTTATGAATCCAAAGTGTACAGAACTGCTTGTCTGAACGTACACAAAGGTTTGTGGCTTTTTTAATGCTTTCATGTTTTATGTGTTCTCAGAACCTCACCAGCTATTTGAATACACATTGCAGTACACATACATTTTAAATTTCCAAAAGCAAGATTCATTAGAGTGATGTAGCACAAAGGAGCCAGATGCCACCTAAACAAAACCCACCAACATAGGTAACTCCTCAAAGAAAGCTGTGAAGAACTACTTGACAAACACTTTTTGTGGACAGAGAACTGCCAAACAGAATATTTGTCAATATAGCCATAACATTTGGCCACTTCCAGGATGAAGGTCGCCCTGAGACTTCAGTTAAACTTCTTGAGATTGATGAAAAACAAATTAAAGTGCGAGGGGATAACTTCCACTCTTCTATGACAACTTGCACTGTAGAATTGAGAAAAGGTTATCTGCAAAAGCTGCCTGAATAAACCGGCTATCATTGACAGGAAGTTTTTTTCAACATTTTAAACTCAAATTCTCTCTGTAAAATTTAAACATGTTTTTTTTTTTTGCACAAATTCTGTTCATTGCTTACCTCCTGTTTGAGTGATGACTTGAATGTCACTAGAAAGTGGTCCATCCCCAACAGAAGTAAAAGCAAGAACCTTCACGCTGTATGTTTTCTGGGGTACCAGATTTCCAATAGTAGTAATATGGCTGTCAGCCACATTGTGCTTCATCCAACTGTTAACATGTTGAGTGGGGTCCATGGTGTAATAAACTCTGTAACCTTGTATTTGTCCATTAGGTTCCTCAGGTTCTTCCCACTGTACCAAAATGGTGGTAGAGCTCAACATACGGGCCTGCACATTGCGTGGTGCACTGGAAGGTGCTTGCTCGGAAGTCCTTGTCGACACAGGCTCACTGGGTGGCCCTCGCCCAATATTATTTACAGCAACTACTCGAAATTCATACTCTGAATATGGGCTTAGGCCAGCCACGCTATAGCGTGTTGTGGCCACCCCATCAATTTCTTTATATAGCTCCTCAGAGTTTTTTGGTTTATGTTGGATTATGTAGTAAGAAACTGGCTCAGGGTTTCCAGAATCCCAAGTCAATGTTATGCTTGTCGCTGTGCTTTCTGTCACGACAGGTGTTCCAGGAGGTTTGGGTAAGGCTAAAGATAAATGCCAAAAAATACAGTTAGCACTACGTAACAGTAGACATTAATTATTACAATAAGCGGCTTAAAAACCAAAACAAGTAACCACAACAAAAAAAACAGAACAGGAAGACTGGAATGGAAGGAAGGTGTGATCTGTTCAGAGCAAGCTTTTTGCAATTATGATTTACTGCAGAAATCTATCAAAAAATCTTCAGGTTTAGTAGTGTAAGGTTTATTTGATATAAATTAATGATACTGACTTTTGGAATAGGTTCAGTAAACATATGCAGAAAAGGAATCTTATAGACATTGCATCATTATAGTTTACTTTTCAGATATTTTTGGAACCTCTAGATTCCAGTTACTCAGTGAATATGATACTTGGACACCCAGCAACTCTAAAAATTGAATGACTGGTTCTTAAAGGCTCCTGCTGTTGACAAGCACATGCAAGATTACAAGATCTTTTCTTACTTGAAATGAAGGCTGGGAGCTAGACACAGCAGAATAATTGAACATTACGATTAACTTATTTATTAGTATTATTGCTGTTTGAATCTGTATTTTGTCTTATGCCAGTGATTGGTCTAAATATTTACCCTCTTGATTTAAGAGAGTAAGAGATACTTAGTCCCTTTCAGTGCAATATATTTGCTCAGAATACGGCAATGAATGAAAAAAAACCTGAACTATATCCAAATATATGTGCTTGGGATATACCTTTGACAGTTATCTGTGCTATTGCTTCTATAACACCAAGGGTAGACATAGCAACACAAGTATAGTTTGCAGACTGCCTGACATCATTAAGCTCAAGGACGTTCCTCCCTATTGGCATATCATCCTCAGGTGTCAAATCTTCTGCTCCTAGCATCCATTTCACATATGGCATTGGTGACCCCACCGCAACACACGTGATATTTACACTCCCGCCAGGCATGATCTCATGATTGGTGGGGGGGATAGAGAACCTCGGTGGGACCCGTCGAACTGGAACAAAACACAAAAAAAGGTAATAACATATACAAAAAAAGAAACTGAGTCTTGCATATGGACTACACGCAGTGTACAGACACAATTTAACGTTTTAACGTGTTATTTCAATCTGCCAGAAAATATGTATAATAGAAATACAAGAATAAACAAGAATTTTGTCTGCACACAGTGTGAATTATTCTGTATTTACTTGAGGATATTATTAGGTATATTTATAAAAAGGCTGATTCAGACCTGTTAGGGCCCCACAGTTAACTAACTACATACTAACAATACACAAACACCATGCAAAAGATATACACACACGCACACACACGCACACACGCACACACACACACACATATATATATGCATTTTATGTGCCCATACATATATATATATGCACAGAAGAAAACTGGAAGGTCAACAGCATGCTTGAGTTGATTACCAAAACCAACTTCAATGCTGCGTGCTTCCAGTTGATGTGAATAAATGTGCTAGGCCACATTGTCACATCACAGTCCTGGAACACACTGCCTACAGTACATTGAAAGTGCAACTTCATTTGCTTTCAGACTCAAAGTAGATGCAGCCTCAAGACCTCACACTAACACTGAAACAAACATGGAAAAAATATATAATTACACACAAATACAAATATATATATACATATATATGCACACATATACATATTTATATATATATATAGATATAGATATAGATATAGATATAGTCACAGAAAGAAACTAGGCAAAGCCAGTACAAAGTACTGGATTTGGTCATGCAGGCAAGCAAAAGACAGAATCAATAGAGAATCATGCTTAGGGAAATGTCTGAGTAAAACCTGCAGAAAGAAAAATAACTCAAAAAGAAAATAAATTGTGAGAGAAAACTTGAAAGAGATGGGGATAGGATAGGCTGACAGATACAGGAGTTTAAGAGGAGCACAGAGTTTGAGGGAGAAGGAAATTAGCTTAAGTTTAGATGGTTAAAAAGCAACTGCTAGGAAGGGACACTGGGAAAACAGCAGAACATTTAACATTCAGGATTTCACTATGCTCACAGTTAAGGGAAAGCAAAATAAGCTATGAGGATCAATAATATTAGACATTTCTGTATTGATAGCAAGGGGTGGCAACCTTAAACACATAGCAGGACATTGCACTAACAAAGTAGTTAATATTTAAGCAAACACAACACCGAGAAAATTACCAGGCAATAACAGATCAGTGTTCCTGCTTCAAATATTCTCAGTGGTGTGCACATGTGTGGGGGAGGTGGAAGAGAGAGAGAGGTAGCTGAGAGAGGTAGGTTTGTATTTAGGCCTTTCATTGGACAGTGTACTCGAAACTGTATTTATTTGGGTTTAATAGAGGCTAATTATTAATACAGTTTTAATTCAGCAAAAATAAAAAGTAAAATAAAAGACTATGAGTGAGTTTTAAAAAAAGTAATGAAAACTGTATTAGTCTGAAACCTTTCCACTGGGTTTGATTAAATTTCTGTGATCTTCTATGGATTCAGAAGGGGTTTACTGCAATGGCCTCACGAGTGAATGACAGGCAGAAGGGGAACAAGCGGAGAGCAAAACATCCGTAAGTGGCCAGTTCACAGAGGCCACACAAAGCAAGCAGCAGGCAATGAGGAATTTCTTGTATTGAACACAATCCTTATAGACAAAGGAGAGTTTAGTCTTCATGCGCGGGCTGTTTAGAAAAGCAACTGCTGAAATCATTCCTTGAAAAGCAGGCATCAGTATAAACAAGAAATCAAAAAGGAAGAAAAAGCAGGAACACTGACCAAATTTACTAGACATTAGTGTTAAAGCTAAAAAGGTTGCCATGCATTCAGGTTCATTCTCTCTTATCATGCACAACAGTTAAGATACCAGCACTCATCAAAAGCCATGACCAGGGCATTCTCTGCTTAAACATAACATTAACTTAAAAAACGCCACAATGCAGCTACATTCATTTCATTTGTATTCTTTGTTATTGGTTTAATTAATAGTTTTGTAAGGTGGGTAAAAAGTAAAAAACACACCAACCTTCTCGCAGCTCTGAGGGATGTAGGGGGTTTGATGCAGAACACAATGAAATGAGGAAAGGAGAAAAACAAGGGAAACACAGAGAGAGTAAAAAGGCCATATCAAGGCTTTCAACTGCTACTTGAACATCTCTACTTGCTCTAATTAAACCTTTCTACCTCATCTTGAAAAGTTAGCATTTTCCACAGCTACAACGGTGTTAGAAACAATAGCTAGCATAATTTTGAAATTTTCCTTTGGATAAAAAGGTATACATGCCTCATGCAGCACAGGAAAGTCAGTATGTTGGAGGAGAAGAGAAAGAAAAAAAAAAATCAAGTAACTTTCTATGGATGTTAAAACTATGAAGTGTTTTCCTTTCTTTTCTTTTTATAATTAGCAAAAAAAAGTCCCACCATATGAAAACATAGCAGGTTGATCGAAAAATCAGCTCTAAAGAAATTTCAAAATCAAGTTACGTATTTTTGGTAAGGTCATCCACCCTACCGTAAAGTTTACAGCTCTTTATGTTTTCAGTCCTATTTCCCCCACCCATCCCTTTATACTGTAGACACACACACACACACACACATATGTATACATATGTATGTATGTATGTTATAGGCTTTGTTGTACAGAAAGCTACATCAACCAGTCGTTGGAGATACCGCCAGAAACAAAGCACTTCTTTCTAGGTGAACCAAAGGAATATTTTCATATGTTAAAAAAAATGAACCATTTGTACTACTGTACAGAGGAATATAATGGTTTCCTTATTAGTCATACCTGTCATATAGACAGGTAATTTCTTCAAAAAATACAGCCAATTGATCACTATCATTGTAAGGACTACACTTCATTCTCAAGTATTACACTAAAGTTATATAAAAATATATATA
>NW_009600981.1:0-18941 GCF_000690535.1 Cariama cristata
ATTTATTTTTTTTTTTAAAGATAGATGATTTATATGTTTACTTTGGAGAGGGTTTGCTAACCCACCTATGTCCTGCGCAGCTCTAAGCATCGTTCAGAGATTTAAATTGATATCTCTCTCGCATGTGGTCTTTGTCCCTGACGATCAAGTAAACCCTCATCTCAGAGACCCAAGAAGCTCAGAACATTATAAGAATTTGGAATTGGCTTTACACGTCTGCTAACAGAAACCTGTATGCTCCGTTGCCAAGCTCTTGGCACTCAAACCGCATCTGTGCAGATGTGTGTTGCTACCAGCATGTTTATTTTATATAAAGCAGAACACGTTAAGTTGTCAGAGTTTCCTGTCCTTGTGTGTGTTGCGTTATTGCCCACAGAAGACCACCCACAACAGGTTTCAGTGGCTGCGTACTCACTAACTGTCATCCTAATGCAGTGCCATTAGGCAGCTGCACAAGTTGCAAGTGAAGTCCCAGTCGGCATCCCTGAACCATGCTATGGGGGTAGATACTTAGCACCTGGGAAAAGATGACTTGCAGTGCTATACACTGCTGGAAGTATTGTTTTTCATGGAATAAATCAGCAATGAATCTCTTAGAGGAGTGATCTTGAACTGGCGTTACTGCTCCAGAACCTATCGCTACTGTTGCAGGCATCAGGATCGTTTCTAGGGCTGCCCAAGGAAGCTTTCTCCCCAATATTACTTAATTGATGGCTGAAACGTCACTGACAGAGATGAGGTAAGTTCTGAACCCCAGGAACAACACTGGATGGGCTCAAAATCTTCCTGAAGTAATAGCAACATAATAAAACAAAAAACCTACAGATGAATGGTGCTATATGTTTTTACCCTAAGAAGGTTTTTTTCTTCACTCTAGCAATTTTTTCCAGTAACTTGAGATAAGTGGAAAGGCATATAACTTGTTTATTATCCTCACATTTATGTAATGTAGCCTCCTTAGCCTGTATGCATGAACCACATGATCTTTCTAAGCAATCTAGCAGTCCTGTAGGTCAGCTTTCAAAAGTCACATAATCTGAATTTCAAGAACAGTAGTTTCACGATGAAAACTGGCATCATCTGCGTCAAAAAAAGACTGCTTTGAGGAGAATGTGCTAGCACAATTACAGGCACCTCAGTAGCTGAGTCTGCCTTCACAGCCATCTTTCATCCCGTGGTCCTGCTTTAGTTGTAGGCAAGTAAAGTGAACGTGGAGTAAAGTGCAGAAAAGGAGGACAGGAGTAATTTATTTCTTTTAAAAGATAGTGCCTGTCTTTCTGCACCAAATAAATACTAGTATTTTAGAGTACAGGCCAACAAAACAAAACTGCCAGTAATAGGTTCAAAATAGGTATTTTAAAGATGCTGTCTAAACATACAAAATGCGTAATGGATGGCCAGGAGTCTGTTGCTGCTGTGTCAGACGAGTATTTCTTGCAGGAAAATATGTAGCTCAGTTGTAGCTATCTGCCTCAAACTTTTACCTTGATATAAATATTATGCAGTAAGTATTAATTTGTGGAGAGAAACCCTGCAGGTACCTTACACCTATTCCTGTGTTATATCTGACGTAGCCCCGATTCAGCAGTTCACTACTGTTCAACGAAGTTGCTAAGTTCTGATTTGTTGGTTTTTTTCAAGTGCTTGTGATTTAGGTGCGGGTTTTGGTAAATCTCGTGTTGATGTGGTTTGCTAAATGTTTGGAGAGAACATTCACGGATGCAGAGCAAGCATGCATGTATTAAATGCTGCTGTTGTCATCTGGCAGGGCTTGGTATCCGCTTCGTGCATGCTTTGCTTAGATGTAAATGAAAATACTTGGTGCACTGCAGTGAGGAGTTGAGGGGTATTATCAGTAGTATTTTTAGTACAGTGGCGGCTTTGAGAAAATGCTATTAAGAACAGCTTTTCACCACACTAATAACGCTTATTTTGTAACTGGACATATGGACCTTTCGGCACAGTTGCTACAGCGAACAAAATCTTGGAAGTACATGTTTACCAGTGGTGTAACCTTGTGAAACCCAGGACTAAAGGGATTTGGTAGCTCAATATGCTATGTGGCACCGAAAGGAGTGCTTCTCCGAGACTCCTGGTACTTGACAGCAAAGTTGCAGGGCTAGACTTTGTTTTCCCAAACACTGTTTTCCCACCTTTGAAATTCCAAGTAACTTCTGCAGAGTAATCCGAAAAGCTCCATCCACACCGACCTCCTGCACTGCACGGGTGCCGTACAGCCCCTCGCCCGCATCTGCACAGAGCTGTGGTCTGTGGGGCTGCTCGGGCACCGGGCAACCATCGGTTGTTCTTATCATCGGTACTCCCCGCGTGCCCGTCGCTGTCACGTATACACCAGGGAGGCAGCTCTTGCCCTGACCCCTTTTCAGAGAAGGGCGAGAAGGCGAGTGGATTGCAGAGGTATGCGGGCAGCCAGGGAAGGGAAAGGAAACAAGTGCTCGACTAGTGTGAGCATTTGCCATCCTGCCTAGACAGGTTCTGGTAATGAAGGAGAGGGGGATTTATATTCCTTTGCCGAGTTTTCTGTGACTGCTTTATTCAGCAGTTCTCCAAATAAACTGCTGCCTTGAAAAATTGACAAGCTGCCTCTCCTGCGAGTTGGCCTTCCAGGTCTGGGAGAAGAGAGCGCGACGAGCTGCTGAGCCGGTTGTGTGGGCCTTAGGGGAGAATAAAACTGTATGCATTTGTAGCATCTGCTTCAAAAGGAGGTTGTGGCAAATATTTTATTCAGCAGAGCTGGAGGTCTCCTGTCTCTAGAGGGCAGGAGTTTGTTGTTTTCCTCGTACACGGCGAGCATTGCTTATGCAAAAGGAGAGGATGTGGAAATGGCCTGGAGAGTCCCTGCTTTTCTACCGCAGATTTTTTGGAGCGAGGGCCCCAGTGCGCTCTCCATCCGACCCCTTGGCTGTAAGCCTCCCTCAGTCACCGCGCTTCTGCCTCCCTGGAAATACACTAAGGCCTGGCAAGGTTTGACCCGTCTTTCCTGAAGGACACATTCTTGTTTTCTTGTTGCAAGCGCCTGCCAATGGAGGGCTCTTCTCCTTCAGATCTCATTATGCCACGGAAGGCAGATCGAGCTCGTTCTCCCTGCCAGAGGGAAAGTGATCTCTGTCCTGGCGGCCGTCCCAGCACACACCTAACCCCGTGCTGGCACTCGCTCGTGTGGGCGCGGTAACCGGGACATTTCTTCTGCCGTCATCCCCAGAGCGATACACCGAGCTATCCCTGGGAGAGCTCCCTCTCCTCGAGTGAGAAGCTGGAGGGCTGGGATTGTAACACTCATTCCCAGGTGAAGCTTCGAGAGCTCCTCCTTCGTTACTGTGGTATACCTGCATCGCTGCGGCGGGGTGGGGGTGCTGAAGAACTGGAGAGAGGTTTCCTCCGAGAAGTGTCTTGGCTCTTTGAATTCTTCTAAAACTTTCTGGGATGATTCCTTGTCAGGAGTAAGTATTACTGGGGATCCCATTTATGTTACGGGAGGATTCCAGCCAAACTGACAGCAGGCCTGATCTTTAGTGTCAAATGGTTTCCTCCTGTTAGCATCCTAATGACTCCTCAAGTCCTCTACGTCTTTTTTAGGAAGAAAAGAAAGACGATATGCTACTAGATGCATCACATTTCAAGCCTTGTAAAATCAGAAACCGAGCCCAATTTTAAGCACCCACTAAAACCAACCAACATCAAAACCTAGCACTTTGGGATCTTTTTCATCAAAAAAGGCAAAGAATATCAGAAATTTACAGTTCCTAGAAATAGCATCTCTAAAGCAAAAGTCAAACATCTCCATTATTCTTCCTTCATCCCCTCTGTGCAGCTACTCAAAGTGAGAAGAATACAATTTATCTTTCTCTGAAATCAGAGGTAAGAACAGATAATCTCTAACTGTCAGGAGAACCATTCTCTGCAAACTCCTCTTCTCTTCCGTCATGACCTCAACTCAGGAAAGTTCTCTTCAAGCCTCTCCTAAAATCTCCCTGCTTTAGGAATACTTCCCAGTCTCCTTTTCCTGACTGAGTTCTCTAACTCGGGCTTTTCTGAAGAGATGTTGTCGTCCTCAAATGGCTCATACATTTAAGAACCAGATGCTCTACAGCCATAAAGTCTGTAAGTCATCCAGAGATCATGTTCTCAGCTCGTAACAGAGCAATAATGTGGCATTCATACCCCAGCCACAAACCTCGCCCATTTGATTTTATGGTATCTGACTGGCATATGATAACTACTTGTAAAGGCAGAAATCACCCCAATTATGTAGCATTTAGGATGCTATGTAGATTATTTTAAAATAATTATCACGCAATTTATTATGAGGAAAAAAATTCCACTTAAGAAATTCTGTGGGATAATGTGAATCTATTTGAAGATGTAGATAGGGTTTAAGTGGATTCTTGTAGGAGGAAGACTAGAAGGGCCCCAGCGTGGTGGGAGGGTGCAGCCCTGTCACAGTGGTGAGCGCTTAGATTGAGATGGCTCCGTCGATGGCAAGACAGAGCCCCAGCAGGAACCTCGCTTTGCCACGCCAATGCCTGCACACACGCTGCATGTAGCAGCCCTCTAGATGCCACTGTGATCCAGCTGTCACTTCACCAGCCAGAGTCTTTGCAGCGATATCCAATAGCTGGATCCTTCCAGCGATAATGAACTCGGCATTAATGACGCTGACCACTGGGCCCAGTAAAGAATGCAGATGCCAAGCTGTTTCCCCACCCTTCAACCCCTGTCGGCTTCCCTGGTACAATGAGTACATGTCAACGAGTCAACCCTTCTTCCTGCAGACAAAATGCTGCAGCACATCATTAGGCTTTTGTTTTAATTCAAATGGATTAGTAATCATAAACATAACAGATATTTGGACACCCCCACACACACCCCTAAAAAAACCAAACTAAACCAAAACACAAACCCTTCTCTGTTGAGAGCAGTGTTGGAAGTGACAGCTCCAGAATCCTCTATCTTGGACCAAAGCCCAAATCCTTCCTGAAAGCCAAACCCTCATGCAACACCATAATTAAAATGACCGCACAATATATTTTCTCCTGTGGCCTGCTCCACATCTGATTTAGACCTTCTGGATTATGAGAGAGGAGAATCTGTGAAGCTGTCTGATTTATGTTCATACACATCTCTGTCAGTCTGCCTTGCTCTCAGTTTGCAAAGATGTCTATTAGCTGTATGTCAGGCATATTTCAAACGGTGCTAATTTATTGCTAGTGTTGCTAGCATTACTGCTGGTTGAAGCCCTAGCCATTGAGCCACGATCCACTGTACTCGCAGAACACAGAAGAGGAGATCCCTGTAACTAGTCCGTTAGGCTAACAAGTGCTGATTTCTGATGCGAATAAATGGGGACAAAGATGAAATGCCAGTATGCATTTCCACACCTGTCCAGCATTTGAATTAGGAGTTGGTGCCTCCGTCCAGGAACACAAACTGTTACAAGTGAGGGTTGCATGTCTGGCCCCCTTGTGTACAAAATTAAAGCTTAATCTCTCATTTGGACACTATAAACCGCAGAAGAGAGATGCTGCTAGGAGTCGCAGTGCTCTGGTGAACGGTAGCTACTCGTAGCAGGCACAGGTCAGAGCAGCCTTTGAAGAACAGAGCTCTCGTGTGGTGGAAGATAAGGATCGGTCAATAGCCATCAGAGGAAGAGATACGTTTAAGAGTTCTCCTTGTACAAGAAGTTATTCCAGCAAGCAAGACAGGGTGGGCAGCGCACAGGCAGCAGGTTGCTGCAGTAATTCTTTGCCAAGAGGTCTATAATTTAGGAAGACTTTGTCCTGGATTATCTTGACAGCTGGACACAGTCTCCTTGTTTCCTACTAGCAGGGCATTTGCTAACAATTGCCTTGGATGTACTACTGTCACAATTACCGACTTCTGTTAATTTTTAGGCACCACTTTTCTCATGTGTCTTGCTGAAAATCAGGAATAGTTCCTTTAAAGTCAGCAGCGTAAAGCTCATGGAAATAAGATCAGAAGCTGGTCCTCAGATTGTATTATGACAGTGTGGTGTCTATCACAGGCTCCTTTTCAGGACTACCAAGCAGTTGGCCCGTCACAAGTCGTGCTGGCAGCCTCTAGGATGTGTGCGCTGCAGAAAGACGCTGCTAGAGTCCTACAGCAGTTGCACTCTTTTTCTTCCTTCTGGATGGGGGTATGTGGGGTGAAACCTGTATTCTCTGAAATATTTTTTTCTTCATTGGAAATCACTGCTAAAGATGTGCTTAGTGGAGATGCTAATGTTCTCCAGAAGCTAGAAGTGTCCCATGGGGACACAGTCAGACTGCATTTATTCTCTTCCCTGTACGTTCTTCCTAAATGTACATTACCAACTACTGTTGGAAAAAGGATTTTGTATGGAGCTTTTTATGCTCTGAATCCTGAGGAAGGATAGGGTGTTTATGGTCTACAGAGCTACCCGTAGGAGATTTGTTTCTGTCACTGCCCAGACACTGTCTTGATCACTTGACTTATAAGCACCTCTGCGCTGCCCATCTTTCTTCCTAGGAGCTCTCCTGAGAAACATGGAGGAATTGATACACTGTGCTGGATTTTGTTCTGTTTTTCATTTTCCACCTTTCCATTTCTCCCTTCTTTTACTTTGAACAGTAGAATTTGTATAATGAGTTTGGGTTTCAGTGAGGCTTTATTATACATATGCCCAGAGATCTTGGTATTAAGTGTATTTTATAAATTAATAAATAAATATGCTCATTTGTTGTAGAATTTCTATTGTTGATTTGGGAACAGTAAGCTCTTGCAAATTTCAGATTTCACCTTGCCAATCACTGTATTCCTGTAAGTGCGCTGCAGTTATTTGGAACCTTTTCTGGGTTGGTGTTGGCATCCTTTTGCTAGATTACATTTATGCATTAGTACCATCTGTGCCTGCTGTACCTTCTGTGAGTTAGCCCTGGCCAAATGACTGGCATTTATCTGGAAGTGCACTAAAAAAAAAAAAAAAAAAAAGGCGCAAGAAAGGGGGGGAAGGAGGAAGATAGACAGTAAGGATGGTACCTAGAGCTTTATGCTAGCTGCTGGCACTAATGGATCTCAGGGAGGAAGACACACTGGTAAGCGCAAACACCTGCACTGATGTCCCTCATTTCAACTACTGATGTCATCTGCCATGTCCTTTCTGAGTCTTTTTCTCTAAATAAGAGCTGCTTCATCCTGTCATGGTATTCAGATAAATTCTACCTGCCCTTGTGTAGACAAGACAAACTGGCAAGACTTAAGAGAAAAAACTACTGCAGTGTGAGGGACAGTTTTGGATTGGTGATGGTCTTTTTCCATTGCATCTTGTTTCAGTTTGGTCAGAGTTTGGACCGAGTGATGCCATTAATCTGTCAGCTAGTATTGAAGGTTTATTGACAGTAAGGGTTGCATATAGGAAGGCAGATGTCACCATGCTGGGTTTATCATTTATCTATTCAGAGTCATCTGCTGGTCAAAAAAACTTAGGTGTGAAATAGCCTTTTACGGTTTCTTCCCTATAAATAAAGGGAGAGGTGAGCATTTTCTTCTGTTACTGGTTTTTAAATGTCTGTCGTCTTGTTCGTCAGAATAAGCAAAAGTGCTCCCTGTTGAAAGTCAGAGAGTACTGGTAAACAGCAGCATAGTACCCTTCTTCAAGGATTCCTGAGAAATCAGAGCATTTTGCAGAGGCCGAAGCTTTACTACTACCTGCCTTACACCAGCAAGCCATACACCACTGCTGTGCTTTTGTAGCCAGTCAAGGACCAGAGCCAGTGTCCACCTCCTGCCTTGACTTCCTTCTCCTCGCTGCCTGTCTAGGCTGAGGTAGCTTCTAGAGAAGGGCTCTGAACCATACATCTCTCTATCTGTGAGACAAGGGAAGTCTTAACACTAACACAGGGAAAGGAATTCCTGGCAAAGCCAATGAAAGCATCATGGTCCAGGTGTGTCCATGCCTGTCTCTGGACACAGACTTGACGGGCAGCATCCAGAGCACCCCTCCAATATTTAGTCTCTTTTTTCCCCAGTACCACTATATCTGCATCATGAGGTAAATTGCTCCTTGCTCTGCAGCTCCCTCATCCAGATGAATAGAGTCTAGTCATTTATGAGACACTGAACTAAAAGCAAAGATTTCCTCTTTCTACTGTATTTTTTGTTTAAGACCAGTTTCATTGAACCCAAGAAAAATAACTTTTGTCATACTCATAGTTGACAGCAGTTTGGATCGATTTGTCCTAAGCAGGTAGGTTCAAAATACCAAGAGCAGATATAAATACAAATGAAAGAGTTCTTAAACTGAACATAATCGTCTGTTAAGAATTTGAGAGAATTATCTGGCTTAAAAATTACTTTAATTAAATCACTGCAATGTCAGTCTGTGAACAAAAATAATGTGCCTTACCCAGCCTAACCTACATTAGAGAGAGAACACACAAGCTTCTGGCAGAAGGGCTAAGAAGCCACCTCTGAGCTGAACACAGTTCCTACCAAGGCTGATGAATCAAATGTTCTATTCCAAAGAAGGACTTATCTTTGTGTTTCCCTGGATAGTGCCAAAACTGATGGAACTCTCTTACTTGTAATGTAAGCATTCCCTGAAATTAGGATGACCTTACAGTAGACCCTCTCAGCAAGAACAGCTGTTGGAGTTATCGGCAGTTTTACTTGCACAGTGTTTGATGCACAGTCTGTCCATAATGTATTTTTCCTGAGATCTAATATGTAGAGTAGAGCTTATCTCCTCCTTCAGGGGCTTACTTCCAATGCCAGTTCTTGCTACTTAGGTGTTTTGCTTTCATGGGGCAAGTGTCCTAGTGTGGGAATACAACTCACATCCTTTCACCAAAGATAATCTTTGGTAAAGGCAATTTATAGTTAAACTAATGGCATAATCATAATCTGTATGGACTGCCTTTTGCTGTGGTATTTCTGTAGCAGGTAGCATGAGGACTCTTGGTCTGTAAGAGCAGGCTCTTACCAGCAGCTCCACCAAGACAAGACAAGCCGTTACGCTTCAGCCATGCTGACGGCAGCTTCTGTAGGTGGTGGTGCATGAGGGAGGCATGTGGCTAGCCTCAGGCCTGTCACCCACCCTGGGGGGCTCCAGCCCCTGCCCACCTAGGCCAGCCTGAAACAGGGGAGGAAGGTCCACCCTGTGCCTTGTGGAGCCCTTCCCTGGAGGGAATAGCTTGGGGAGCACAGCCCGCTGATCACACACAAGGTATGAAAGCAACAGCAGCTGCTCTTGGTCTGTTGTGTGAAGGTCAGTTTTTCAGACCTGCTTTTACAGGCATACTGAACTGATCTGTTCCCCCAAAATACTTGGTGGCATTCTCTTCTGTACTCTTTGTGCTGTCTTGAACACTCTTACTTCAGATTTACATCAGGATATGTAAGAGAAGAACTAGAGCTAGTTGTATAAATAGTTACGTATAATAAATAAAATTTTTTGATTTTGTTCTGAATGACCACTTTCACACTGTGGAATCTTGTCTACTAAGAATATGATACTTGGAATTCAAGATTTGCTTTTTCTTTCTTTCCATATGTTCTGTGTTAAACATATGCTATACTTTATATTTAAAAACTAGCAGCAGACTGAAAAAAATAGCACACACCACAAAAATATGTTTGCTTCATTATCAAAAGCTTCTGTGTTTTTGGTTTTGGTTTTTTTGGGTTTGTTTTTTCTTTTTTAACACACTGGGCGGGGGGAACACCCTTGAGGACAATTTCAGAATGTGAAACTAACTTTTAAGAACTGTGGAGACAGTGAACATCTGGTTCTTCATTTGCAGCATATATAAGGCTTGTCAGAGCTTAGAGCTATACATTGTCATGTAGAGGTGGTGATCGAGTTGTTAGTAACGAAGGAAGCCCCTCCACTTAATTTAGGAATTGGCATGTGAATACTTGGATAATACTTAAACTGGCCTCTACTGGAAAACTGCACTGATACAGATGAAAAATGAGCAGCGTCTGACATCTATGTAGGTTCCTACCTTCTGACATAACAGACGTTCTCTCTTACTTCCCTGTCTGGGATTACACAGGGTTTTCCTATTGATCTTCTGCTTCTGTATACAGAAGTACCTATTGCTTACCTAGTGTGAGCAGTGAACAGAATGCAGCATGGAAATGGGCACAGCTGAATGCTAGGTCTGTATCTGGCATAGCCAGATCACAGCCACAGCAAGATGGATGATCCATCTTGCAGTAGGGAAATGCGAAGCGCCCTGCTACCAGTTATGTTATATATGCCACCATTATTTTGTATAAGCTCAGCCTGTGGTTTTTTGGTTTGGGGGGCAGATGGGGGACAGCAATGACAACTTCATCGTGAGCCAGATCAGCATCTGTATCCAGCTGTGTCCATGCTCTGAGTCAGCTGCATCCGTCCCTGTGGCTGTGCAGGAGGAGGAGAAGGTTCACCCGGGGGCTGGCTCCTGTCAGCTCAGGGACAGCCATGCTCAAGGGGCTTTGCAGAACGTGGGGGTAGAGCCAGGAATCTTCTCGTCAGAACCGCCACTGACCGTGCTACCCAATGAAGAAGTGCCTTGCCAAATCCTCTCCCTTCCACAAATAAGCTCTGCATCTTTGAGCTTCGCAGAGTTCCTTGGCGGTGTGTGCAAGGTGAGCTCTGCAAGATGCACGTTTGGCGTGTGCAGGTGGAGGTGCACTGCAAGCACAGCAGACCCCTGACTCATCTCAAGGTAGCTCTGTGCTCTGAGCTTCCTCCTTTCTCCCTTCATGAGACACACTTAGAAATGTCAACAAGAGGAGCAGAAAAAAATTTTAAGGCTTTTGAAAGAAATGATAATCATCTTCATAGTCTATTTCAAGATTGCTGCCTAAGGTATTGAATTTTTTTTTAATTGATAAAAAGAAAACTAACTATCATGACAAAATGATCCTTGTTTAAGAGTAAGGAAATGCTGCAGTATGTTTAAACTGAGGTAGGATTTGAAAAATCCTGTGATAAATCTAATTGGTGAGTTTAGGAAAGGAAATGGGGTTTGTCATTTGTTATACAAAAATGAAGTGATGTGGCTGTTGCTATGGTGACACCTTGTTTATTATACAGCAGAGTAAACTGTGAAAATTTGCTGCCTGGGAGCGCTTCAAAGTACATACTTTTTTTCCCTCTCGTTGCTTTAGGTCTTTTTTGTGAATGTTTAATTTGCTTTTTGGGAGGGGAGGAGGAAATGCCTAGTCATCCTCTAGCCTAGGTATGGATATTTTAAACTTTACGAAATCAGTGGTAATTTAGAACTTGTCTCTGATATTACCTGGTAAATGACCACAGCAACATTTAGAAGTAAAAAGCAATGAGGTATGCACAATTACCTTCTAAAGCTGGAGACACACACATACTTAAGCATGAATTTAATTATAATACGAGTAGATTGGTGCCTTTTTTTCAATCCGATTACTGATGAGGATGACAGCTATTTCTAGTTGAAACCATAATAAAACAAAAGGCTATACTGTTAAATTAAAAACTTATAAATAAAAATTCTCTTGCAAAAATAAATATAGGTTTAATTATTGCAATTAGTTGCATATTTCAAATTGCATTTTCAAACAAGCGTGGTTAAATAAGTAAAGATGGGTTTATGAACTGTCTTAAAATGGCTTACATATATTCTAGCCGCCATTAGTAAAGGTCTGATTTAAGCTAAATGATTTTTAAAATTTTAAAATTACCTAGGCGTGTTGATAAGGGGTCTTGTACCAGTTGTAATACAGTTTAATCAAGCCAGTCTATCATTTGCATGTGTAAGGCCTTACTGAAATAAATAGCCCTATTAAGCCCCACTTTGCTTGTCTAGAAAACCTTGCTTCTAATTATACCTTTGCAAACCAACTGAGGTTTCAGGGTTTGTGAATTACATATAGCATATAAGTACAAAAAAAATTCAAGACCCGCTATTGTCACTTAAGACTGGATTAAGAAAACACACTGCTAGCGTTATTCATTACTGGATGAGAACTATACAGCTTTATCTACAGCTGAATACTAGTATATAATCTTATTTGCTGTAAGGGACAAATTAACAGCCCAGGTTTTTTGCTCCCATAATCTTTAATAGGTGTAAACTCTGAGAACAGTATGAACGAAATACTTCAGCTAAACAGACCAGAAGCTGTCATCAACGAGGCTGTTTTTTTCCTTGACTGATCCTGTTAAAAATCAACGGGGCTACCTTAAGACACCATTAACATAGGAAGGTGTGCAAAATATTGTCAGTGTCATATAACACTTCATTAAAACATCAGAAATGTAAAGATACAGGAAAATTTTGTTAGGAAATACATCTGTAAAATCTATCCACACAATCAAAAAAAAAAACCCCCCCCCCCCCCCCCCCCCCCAAGAAACAAACCAGAAACTGACATGAGAAGTGGAATGTGTTCAATCTCTGTATTGAATCAAATCTGATTTCAAAGCAGTCTTTTTAAAATAAACAGTCTCCTGCAGTGCTTGCAGCCCATCTATCACAGCATTATAAATTAATGCAAAAGATGCCAAAAGGCCCGTTAAGTAGAAAATGTCAACACACAAATGTTAAGCAAGAGATTCACAGAAGAACCTAAAGTCTCCAAATCCCACTGAAACGCTTCACATCCTGTAAACCCCTTTGAAAAAAATTTCAGTCCTGTTGCACTGAAATAGCCAGATTTGCTAGTGGAAGTACAATTCTCCTTCAGACTAGACTGAATTTATGGGGATGGGGCCACTTCCACACGTCCCTGTGGGACAGAGTGTGTACATGGAGTTTGGTGCACACACTCTGATACAAAATCAGGTTGGTGTTGGACCAGAATCGCTCCCGCCCCTCTCACCTCCCTTCCCTTTCATGCAAAGGTACAGCAGAGGTCTCGGATCAGCACGTGATGGTACGTACCATATGTGCTGCAATACCTATGCACAAGAGGATGAGCTAAGGACAGAGTGTCAGCCTTAATTGGAGTAAGCTGTCAGACCAGAGATGGGCCTGCATGTTTGAAAGTCTGCCACTTGGACATTAAAACAGTCACGTGCCAGAGCTCCTCCTCTCCCAAAGGATAGCACAGATTAAACTCAAATGATGAGGTTAATGTGGAAAGAAGTGGGTTTAGTTAGGACTACAAGAGACAGGCTTTTTAAAAAAATAATGTTTCTCAGTAAACAGCTGATTTAAGCAAATGAAGTGCTTCATGTTTCCATAGGGCAAGGCATGGAATATGCACTTAAGACGTTTATGAGTTTCTTCCTAAGACTCATTAATAAAGGCTGCATTAATAACATATTTTATAAACACTAAGGAAACTGCAGAAACCGGCTTTTGTAACAAATAGTCATTATGAAGTTGCATTACAGAGGAAACGTCAGAATTTAATTTGGTTTGAAATCCTATTCCCATGCAACAGACCAGATGAAAAGCTTTGGCTGAATCCAGACCTTTGAAGGCTGAAAGCTAGGAAAGATTCCACCCTGCAGATGAGTACATTAATTCAGCTATACTCTCCCCGAAAAGAGCCAGCTTACGCTTTTTCCACAAACTTGTAGCCTTTGAAGAGGCTGGTTGAGGCAAGAGTAAAATGAATGGGTAACATTGAAAGAAGACCAAACAAAAATCCCTTCACTGCTAAAAGTTACAGATTTACACTTCACCGATGGCAGTATCTGATATTTTAGGACAGCTTAGTACAAACTTCTAATTCGCTTGGGGAGAATAATCTGTTTAACGTTGGCTGTGGGTGAGACATGAGCAGGAAGGAGAAGCGATGCCTTCAGGGGAAGCACAGGGAGGTGCAGCTGAGCTCACCCTTTCCACTGACCTGCTAAAGATTGTAGTTGCATCTGCAAAGCCAGGACAGACATCTGTAGTATACCATAAGCCAAATCTGCCAGTAATTCTCCACTTTACTAAGATTTATTGTTTTAGATAGAAGCAAGGTTTATTATAGGCATCAAAAACTCATTGCTGTAATGTGTCATCTCCTGGTGTCTTACTAAAGTAAGAACTGTAGAAGCTGAGTGTGAAATTGACGCCAGGAAACACTCAAGAAAACTATTTATGTGAATTATTGAGGTTTCCTGTACAACAGCACTCTCTTTAATGTGTTACCTTTCCTCTGGTAAGAGCCCAGATAAGGTGCTGACTAGAAGGCTGATGGTGCTGATGATCAAGTCATGGCACACAGCTAAGCAAGGGTGATGGCTGTTGGCTTTTCAGCTGGCTGCTGAGCCCCTTCCCCAAGTACCACATGACAGTGATTGCAAGCTTCTTAAATCAGAATAGCCAGGGATGTTACTTTGTGCTTGACTTTCTGTTCTTATCGGGACCTAAATGCAAAATCCAGTTGTAGCTGCGTTCATCCATGCTCCCTTGCTTAAACTTCTGGTGCATGAAAGTGTACAAAGAATGCTTCTTAACCTGTGAGCTGATCAGGGAGAGGAGATGAAGCAGCAGCACCTGGTATTACAGAGGGGCACTGGTGATCGTTTTCTCCTCACCAGAAATACGCCGTGAGGTCTTGGCAGTTTCTGACAGCAAGCAGGGAACGAGGTGTCTGTCTGAAGGATGTGCACTGGCACTGTGTTATTCCTCTGGCCTGGTATAGCCACTGCCCACCTGTATGGGACTTCTTGACCAGTCTTTCTTAAGCATAGCTTCTTTTCAGTCAGATAGCACTGTGCTGCCAGACAGATGTTGTATTTGTTGAAGGGAAAGGCTTTGCAGTGGCGGTTCTGCTTGTGTGTGAGAGCTCCACCTAAGGTACAGGTCACCAGCTGGCACTGTCAGGATCAGTGGGACAAGACTGAATCTTTATCAGGAATTTGCTGGTTAGAAGACATAGGGTGTAACTGCATAGCAGGCTTAAAGTTTTCGGGGGGAATAGATTCTTAACATTAATAAAAAGGAAAAAAAATCCTTTCGTGTTTCTTTGAGAGGATATTCTCACTAAGGCTTCACTACTATAAGTACAGATCAGAAAAAAATGTTTCTGCTCTATCTTTTCCTTATTTCTTTCCACAGACAACTGATTTGGCTTTACCTAATTAAAAAGAAGAAAAAAAGTGGCATAAACTTAATTAAGATTTTAATTTGGTTACAGACTACAGGAATAAATCACTGCAGACTTGATAGTGACAATAAGAAAATACAGTGCCTATTCTTCCTCTATAATAGAGATAATAACAAATGATCCTGAAAATAAGAAAGGGATGCAACAGCTTCTGTCCCATTTTTAGCCCCCTGAGGCACGATACAGTCACAGTGGGGTGACCCCACCTGTGATAAGTGTGCTTCCAAGGTGGGGTCCTGTGTCCCCTCCCAGGGCACACAAAGGTAGGGTCTGCAAAAGGACTGCTCCTCCGTTCCCATGCGCTCCTGCCTCCTGTGAACTGGCTGTTCAGAGGCTGGCAATGTGCAAAAGGACAGGAGGTGGAAGAGGCCGGCTTTTGTCCGAGAGAAATATGAAAGAAGAGCAGGTAATAGGTCCTGTACTATGTTATCCCAAAAATGGGCATGAGCTTGTCCTGGCGTAATACGGTGCTCTAAACGCAGCAGGAGCTCACACAACGTGGCAGCACGTGGGACCGTCAACAAGCACCTATCCAAAATAGCCTTGGAGAGGCTTTAAGAGATGCAGTGCGTTAGCAGCTGCGTGCAAGCAGAACTTCAGAGCTGCCACTAAGAACTTGCATGTTTGTTAGCTCAGACACTCAAGTGGGATATTTTTAATTGTCTGGCTCGCTCACCCCACCGCTGGGGAAGCACAGTCCCTCCGCAGCCAGGGAGTGACACCTCAGTCAGCAGCACCAAGCTAGAGCCACATTTGAAAGGCATCGCGAACTTCTTGTACCACACCAGTGCTGCTCTCCCTCAAGCTTTCTGGAGCAGGGCATGCCACAGTGCTGACAGACCACTGGTGGGACACGTCCCAGCTCTGCTGAGCATCAGCAGGTCTCGTAGATGTCTACTCCACTGCAGCCATCCACCCCTGCATCAGGATGTGCAGGTACTGAGGCGTGTCATGCCTCACAGCAGTACTTAGCTAGTGCTGCTACCAAAAGCAGGATTCTTTTTTTTTTTCTTTTTTACCGCAAGTCCTACCATTTCTCTCTCAAGCCAACAAAAGTTTTAAGTATTTATTTCTGTCCAGCGCTTAGAGGTCCCGATGCTTCCCTAATTCAGTTAACTCTATGTTTACACCTACAAAATCTGGATCAAAGTGCAGAAAAACTGGCTTTCTGAAATGCAGTTATAATTCCTAACTCTAGTGGTAATAAGAACCAGAAGAACCGTCAGAATTCTTTGGTGGGTTTTTGGAACGTGGACACATTCTTTGGAAACGTAGGCAAGAAAATTGGGAAAATGTGAAACGTTGGATTTTTTTCCCAAGCAAAATAATGGCTTTCCTTAGCATTTAGTACTGGTTGCAAACACAAGAATGAAATGCAAACTCTTGTCAGCTGTATGGCCTAATCATTGCAAGCAGGGTGGAAATGAATGAAAATGAGGCCAAGGCAAACTCTCTTCCAGAATCTATGCAGAAATCCTTTTTTTTCCATGTTCAAACCAACCTAATTAAGATCCCCTGAAGCAGACAAAGTTTGAGTAGCAACTCAGCTTGTACAAATTATATGAATTTTTACAGTAAAAACCACAGTAATTTAAAAAAGTAGTTCTATGATTTTTACAGTGTTTTTAAAAAAAAGGCCAGGGGAAGAACATATCTTCACTCCTTGGCTGGTAAGTTCCCTGAAACAAGTCTTATTCTTAGACTTTTAACATGAAGTTTTCGATTCCAGATACTCTTTCAGGGGAGTTAACATAGTGTTAAAAAGGAGAAGTGACTGCTTTATTTTAAGGGCTACTTCTTTCTTATTGAGGATGCTTAATGAATTGAGAACTATGCAAGAGTAACTACTCATATTACAATCATTTAAAAAATTATATCACCTGAACATTAAAAAAAATGCTGCAGTAGGAGAAAAATGTTCTGAATTTTTCAATATTGCATTTCGAGGATTGGGGGGGGAGGGGGGGGAAATATATCTAAACACAGGCAATACCATCCTCATATGCACCCATCTCACTCAACATTTGATCCCTGCAAAATGGCATGGTTAAAATATTTTGGTCAAGGAAATAAAGGGCAGGTTTGTACTTTGGTGAATACCAGGGAAGGCAAGCAAATTGGTAGCTTGGAAAGGCAGTTCACTATTGGCAGACAGAAGACTTTGGCACAATACGTTTGCAGTTTAATTTCAATAGGCCATTAAGCTCTTAAACACATTAAGCATATCCACCACTACTGGCAAAATCTTTCATGCCTTTGACTCTGCCACTTCAGTGTTCCCTGCTCCTGGCCGGGCGCTGGGGCCCCGCCGGGGACTGACCTCCACGTACTCTGCGCGTTCGGTCGTTCTTTTCCTTTCCTTAAAGGCAAGCATGGGTTTGTGTGCGCGCACTTATGTATATATAAACGTTCAGCCTTATAAATATCTAGCTTTTTCCTTTCTGAACTTTTAAAGTAATTCAGTGAATGTGTAACTTTGCAATTCTGGTCTTCTTGCTGTCCTTTTACCAGGCAAAATTAACTGCTGTCGCTTACCTAGGGCTTTTTGCGTTACTGGCTTAAATGCCATTTTAAAGCTCCTACTCCTCCGTGGTGATCTGTCTCCAGCAGGGTTATAAACTAGTGCTTGGCTGGTTATCGCTCTCAGCTGCCAGGTAGACATGCTATGTTTTCTGCCTTCCCAGTTTTTTAAACTATGCCTTAGGTATCCCCTTTATACCAAACAGAAGGGACTCTTGCCATTCTGCGCACGCCTCTGGAGATCGTGGCATTAACACGCTGCTGTAACGCTGTACTTGTGAGGGACTTCTGAAGCACCTACTGTGAAGCCATGATGTTTTTATTAAGTCATGAAAAGGCTGAGAATAAAGAAAATGGGTCGTAGCCTGTTGAAGTTGAACAGGCACATGGAAAATGCAATTCAGTTTTCTTGATCTGAGGATCGGGGCTCTCACTTGGCTGCCCTTGGCTCAGGTTTTAAAATCCAGGTTGCAAACTTTTAGCAGAAGTAAACAGAAATGAAGCCAAACAATCTCCTATCACCTATGCAGTATTAATGGAAAAAGCTAAAGCTGCTTCCCCCCGCCTTTTCAGCTTCACCTTCCAGTTCGCACATTGTTACTTTGAAAATGCTAATTCTCACATGGGATCCTTGCCAGTGAGAAGTCATTTCAGACAAAGTAGCGGCTGAACAGTTAGGCCCTGAGTGGATCGTGACATTGACAACATTCTCAGATAAGAAAATTCCATAAAGAATATCCTGTTCCTGAATAGTGACGATGAATTATTTTAAATTGCATCTTTTTTCTTTGGAATCAACCTAGCTGCAGTTTCATTCACACACTGTCAGCTGAATCACAAATCACAGTTGGCTGACTTTTTTCCCTCTTTTCCTTGCTGAAGGAAAGAAAAAGGAGCCGCAGCAGAAAGAGAAAAAAATAGCTAAATAAAAGCCGAGGATGGCCCGATGCCAGAGATGCTGGGAACTACCAATTCCTACTCTCTTACCATACCCTCTGATGACTCCACATTCATTTTCTCAAAAACAAGCAGCTCCACAAGAAATCAACTCGGTGCAGCCTGGTTCTCTATGAACTGATACCTTGAGAGTACATCAGCATGGACCCCAAGCGTGTTCTCAGGGAGCTGACTGTGCTACAGCTTGTCCTTCCAAGGAAAGACCATAACATCTTCTTTTTCTACCTGGCCACTTCTTCCATGATGTTTACAGGCAACGTGACATCTGTGGACCTCTGCTTTGCTGTAAAATGTCCCAGGGTTGTTCCTAACTGACGTGACACCACATCCATGCTGCAGCCTGTCCCCTCCATCGCCGCACAGCACCATCACTTCTGCCTCAGCAG
>NW_009600981.1:18962-24028 GCF_000690535.1 Cariama cristata
AGGCAGACTATGGCAGAAGCCCGTCTTGAAAATGTCGCTCCAGCAGCCGTTCCCACTTCCAAACGGCTGGTGTTGAATGAAGGCCAGGAGGGCGAGCGCTCAGCCTGTCTACGACACCTCCACCTCCACCCTCAGGGGCATTTTAAACAGGTGGCATCCCAGAGCCTCGCTGCAGGACGGGACGGAAGCAACCGGACGGCTTCAGAGGAAGCATGGCGGTTTTAGCTAAGTGTGCAATTGCATTTTCAACATAATTAGGTGCCTAATTGTGCGCCTAGGCCTAGTTGATGTATTTGCACGTGTATCTAATTATGATTTATCTAAAAGCTCTCTGGCCATAATGCCTTGCTCTCCAATCTAACCAAGGAATTCATAAAAGTGAGAGATGAGTTTGGGTGGTTGCTTTTCCCTAGCTTTTATTTTAAACTGAATTCCCATTTATCTTGGATTTTTTTTAACAATTCAAGCTGACTGAGCAACGGGAAAACTCCAAACAGCGGTATTACTGGAAGACAAGGATAGTGCTGCACAAACAGCTGGGAAAAAGAAGAAAAATTCCAGAGGAAAGGCCAGGTTGAGGTTATTAAATGAAATTTCCATGCCAGGCTTCCAAACGATGCTGATGATGGACATCTCCAGTGGCGTGGACATCACGCAATAGGAACATGTACCAGCAATCACCAAGGTCAAAAGGGATCTTCTTTCAATAGATGTTAAATGGGAGCTGCACAGATAGCAGTTTTTGTTCTGAAGCAGAGAACGTCACAAATGCAATAGATAAGAGCATCACAGCAATACAGTTTGTGCTACCTACGTGAGCGATGCAATCACTTAAACTTTCCCAGTGCCCTTTCTTAACCGCAGCTGTGAAAAGCTACAGTAATGTTTTTTGTTCACCAATTATAAACCTCATTGAAAAAGGCAGAACAAACAAACAAAACCCCCCGTAGATGTTTCCCTTAAATTACATTTCCTTTTACTTAAATAAATTCTCAGTATCCTCTCTTAGGATTATTCAGCTGCCTTTTAACACAAAACTGGCTTAACTCAGACACCATCAAATTTTCAGGACCAGCTAGGCTACAGAGCTGCACAGTCAGATATCTTAATATAAATAGCACTGTGAAAAAGTCTATTATTTTCCTTCAGTGAAACACTTTTTAACCTACAGTAGCCAATCATTCTTTACGGTGTATGATGTCAAAAACACTTACTGCACAAGCAGAGATCTGTGTTTCTTTTGCCACAGACAATAAATCTTTAGTGTCTTCTCTTGATACGCATCACTCCACTTGATCTCAGGAGGCACTATACATCTCTCTTTCCGTCTGCCTCTTCTAACAAGGTCACTTTCCAGTGAGGAAACAACTTTTCCAGAAGGTAGAGCGTTCAATAATTAATATCTACTGATAATAGCTTCCCAAAGCAGTGCTTTAAAACTCTAATGCAGGCTCTTCAGAAACTTACAGCATGAAGAACACTTAGAATAGATTTGAGTAGCACGTCTGAAAATATCAGCCTCAAAAACTTAAAACGCGTATGACTAAACTAACCACCGACATAAACAGATCTGTATCCACTTACGCCAAAAGGAAATTCAGCACTTCCTCTCTCACCAACCAGCATTATTCTACTACAAGTCTGATAAGGTTAAGTCATCCTAATGCCTATAATATAATCTGCTGTCAATAGGAAACAGAAATATCTCCTGTTGCTTTCGCTACTGCACGTACAGGTTCTGTAGCAATAGTGTCACAAGTGTTAGCTTACTCAGGAAGGTGTCTCTTACTGCAGGCTACGTAGGACAGATGGTGAACCACAACTGGGGAGAGAGATCCTAAACCAAAATTTGTAGTGAACACAGAGCACGATTTCCTGTCGCTGTTGCTGGATTTCCTTCTACCAGTCATTTCATTACTGCCAAACTAGCTTTTTCAGGTGATCTCCAGTGAAAGTGATGTTTGCCAGAAGCACAGAAAATACCATATCTGAGGATGTACAGAAAAAAAACCCAGGTTATCAGTAATTTTTCTCAACATCTCTCTTGGTTTTCTGGTGACTTACAATCATTTGGATGGGGTCTGCATTTAATGCAGCCAAGGGGAGAGTGAAGTTTGTCCATCGGAGGCAGGATTCAGACCCTGGGACTGAGGTAGTTGGCCTGTGTGTCCCTGCCTCAGGTTGCCCTTTTGGAGGGGCAAAGAGGAAGCATACTGTCTCACTAGGGACTGATTCATCAGCGAAGAGAGACGGTCTAAGCTTGAGTCTCTGCAGGGGCCAGCCAGGACAGTGCTTTTTATAGGAGTTGGTTTTTTTCCTGTCTGTGAACATTCACCCCTTCAATACAGATCTTGCAGCTGGTCCAGCAGCCAAAGAAAAAACTTAATTCATGGCTGTCAGGTTGCTTCATATAACATTGCAAAGGCGGGATGGAGAAACTGAGCTGTGAGGATACATGCCATCTATTCCAAACTGCAAACCAGTCCTCCACGAAAATGGCGTTGAAAGTTACGATGCGGCAAAGAGTATGCGCATGCTAAGGATATCCACGATATCCACTGCTTAGGAAAGAGCGGGCTATGGCAGAGAGGCAGAAAGTTGACAGATCATGCAGGAGTCGTGTAGCTCTCGGAATCAAGATGTCCTGGGCATAGGACCCGCAAACCCAAAGAGCCAGAGAGCTGGGTACAGATGTATTGAGAGGTTTCTCTGTGTTCTTGAGACCCACAGCCAGGAGGGGAGCAGAGCTGCGGAGCATGGTACAGCCAGTAAAAGCAGCCCACCCTGCTACCCAGGCTCTGTGGGAGGCTGGACGCCTCACGCTGTTGGTGATTTACATCTGACAGGGTTCATGAAGGACAGAGGGGCAGTCCGACTCTCGCTGATGGAACTTGCCCACTGATACTACCTGAGCACTGAATGCGTGTGTGCAGAGCTGAGCTGTGTGCCTGTCTATTACACACACACGCTCACATGCACAGAAGCCCAGACACAGACAGAGTCAACGCTAGTTTAGCATCCAGTCACGAGTCCCTTGTGTGTCTGGGCTGACCAAGAGGAGAATGTGTGTGAAACGGGGGATGACACGCAGTAATTATTCCAATGCAATACTTGTAGGCTGAAGGAGGGCGGCTGGGATGAAGTGTCAACTGCAGGTCGTTAACGCTGACAAGGGCTGCGGTCAGCTCCAACAGCTGCCCCTCTCCCTAGTGGGCTGACCGATGGTGCCACCGTCTTGTCTCCAAGGAGGTTTGAAGGCATATGGCTTAGGTCTAACACAGTAGGTAAAGCAGATATTAACAAAACTATTGTTCAGAGCCATCTTAAGAATAAAGCCTTTCATGCTATGATATTCTAACACTAAGTAGTGCACGTCTTTGATAAATACATGTGATTTTGTATAGGTCAGTCTAGTCTGACTTAAGATCTGATTTTACTTAATTTTTATGGTGTATACAAGATAAAATCTTTGTGTCTTAAGCTCTGTGACAAATAAGAATGTATCGGTTAGGCATTTCCACAAGACTTACTAGCGTGGTATTGCACATGTGCGGTGTTATCACATAGAAGACATTCCAGCATTTAAAAATGATACCTGCTTCTGTTTTCTAGTGACCAGTTGACCCTGGTATTGCAGGAAGGTCCCTGGGAATGGAGACTAATACCAGTGGGGTATTACTTAGAGTGACATTTACCTGCACTCGAAAGAGCTATGGGAGCAAACCTATTTATGTTGCACTTCTTTTGCACCAAATGTCCTTGTCTCTGCTTTTAAAGTTTAACTCGTCTATTTTCATCCACTGAAAATGGAATATGAGCTCTTTTACGTTTACCGGTAGCCTTCTGTTCCTAGCTGTTGTTTGGAGCTCACTAGAGGCATCTTTTCTTCCCCCATCCCATAGGTAGCTTTGCCTTCATTACTTGGTGTTCACATCATCTCTACAGAAACGTCAGATGCTATCACTGGCTTCATTCTTTATTGCATCATCCTCCTCAGACACTGTAACCCTTAGAAGCCTGCTGCCCTATCTCTTGTGTCTGAATTACCACCGCTGTCACTCGGGGAAAGCCCTGCTGCTTTGCCCAGAGAAGACATGTTGCATTTAGTGAACCTGCAACTTGTATGTGTGGCAGCAGCCCAGCTGCTGGGAAGTGCTGAGTGGAAGTCAAAAATAAGCCAGCCGAAAGGCATGCTTTCTGTTTCTCTTGTATCTTCCTCCAAGTGTGTTTTATACCTCCACTCCAATCAGCAGCATTTGTATCTCTCTGGTGGAGACAGCAGCCTGGGAAGCAGACTGTAAGATGGCAAACGTTTGAGTGTCAGTCAGTGCAAGCCCCCACCATCCCTGGTAGGAAAGGAGAGGAGCGCGGGCAGGCCCTTTGCTGCTGTGAGTTGTCCTTGTGCTCCCACTAACATGGGGATTCAGCCCGGCTGGCAGCGTCTCCCGGAGAGAACCACCGCGGTTGCTTCTGAGGAGGCACCAGGGCCCATGCACGCTGGTCTATGGGGCGGCAGGTTCAGTAAATGGAACAGGTCTGTCTTAGAGCCTGATCGCCGCTGCTGCCGAACGCTTGACGGTGTGCGCTAAGACGCTTCACAGCCTCATGTTCCTGTTTCATAATAGCCACCTTCTTGAGCATTTCCCCTTACAAACTCAGGGGTGATGTACAATGTAAATTGGTGTAACGTTTTAAAAAACTCAAATACTGTAGTTCTCCACAGAAAAGAGCTCACAGACGTTCCACGCATTGTAACCATCTCGGTGGTACGGCAATTACCATCTCAGGTATGGCAGTGGGGCTTACAGCGGTTGTTGAGAGGCCTGCTCCTGCAGCCCTCGCTCCAGGGGGGCGGTTTTCGTTCGTCCAAATGTCTCCTGAAACTCCAGTAACGAGCACCTGACTGTGACCAGACCAAAGATGCACAACTGGGGCAAATTTCTGTACTTCTACCTCCATGAAAACGTGTGACGATAAAGCATACTCTCATCAACAAAACTTCCCTGCTGTAGTGATACAGTATACTGGTTTTCTCCTGACTTGTTCTGAGCCAAAGCCTAATATTA